>NC_090132.1:29301910-29611525 GCF_040581485.1 Linepithema humile
TTATAATTAATTATATACGTCATACATTGCGTTGTTCAATCTCTGACATTTACTTTTTATGAACGCGCATACCCAAGATACTAATAATGTGACAAATGCTTATATATAAAAGTCATTACATTTATAATAGTGTGCGTGTACATTTCCATTTAGGAAAATTAAGGTGAAGTAAGATCTTGATAACAATATATATATATGTATACCATTTTTATCTATTTATCTCTTCAATAATACAAGATGGAATAGTTCTGTATTCTCTTAGATACTCAAAGAAATGAAAGAAAAAGTGTTTTTAATTAATAACATTTACGAAACAGTTTAATACTAATTTTATAATGGACGATAAACGTAGAGAATTATATACTTTTTTATTTCACATGTTTATATAAATACATGCAATTTTGGAAGAATCTTTGCAATAAAATGTATCAGCTATGCACATGTAATACGAAAATGATTAATTCGATGACTCTATTAAATCTCTGTCGATTTTATAGACTTGCTGACTATGTTAGCATAAAATCATCGGTATTTCACATATCATATTCTTTAGAATTAATTTAATTCTCAAACACTGATAGTTTTCGCTCCGTAACGCACTTGTATCATCCCGAGGAAAAAAGATCTGTCAGCGCCCGTGAACTTGTGTTCGCTTGTTCCATCAAGCGCAAGAATGTAAGAAGTTAAATGCTAGCTCGTTCTTCCCGATCGGCATCGTTTCCTTCCATTGGCTTTCCGTGTTCGCGAACGGGTAGCCTAGGTCAAGCATTCGTGACGTTATGTGGGTCAAAGAACCAGTTCAACAACTGGGAACGATCGCGTACGACAGACCGCCTGTCGACGCCGGCCCGATGACGTCACGCGACGCTATTCTCGGCAACGCCGACGCATTTGCCACGGCTAAAAATAGGGACTGCGGCGGTGCACGACCGAGCGCGCAAAATGACGGTCGGCCAATGAGATTGGCTTGTTCGCTTTGCTGCAGTAGTAACAATAACAACGATCCTTATTTTCGGTTCCACTTCCCGATTTAAAATCCAATTTAAACGCATGAATGTGAAGATGAGCAAAGTAATTAATGTTAAGTGAAGACGATAAATGAAATTCTGATATTTTTAATATCAAATTTATTAATTATATTTGTAATAATTTCGACGTCTCTCGATATTTTTTACTTTTGAATCACGTACATTATAAAATTTCAAAATTATCGTATGTGCAATCCAAATTTTGCGCTCGCGAGCAAAGAAAGATTAAAATTTCTCATAATACTTGACAAATATGTGATTGATGGTTATAGAAGATCTTTTGAACCGCTTTAGAAGCTGTTATCATTCTAATTCATTCTATAGTCAACTCGTGCATTTTTATAATGAGTTTTTTTATAATAAAGATGTTGCTCTCTCTATAATGCTTGGACGGAAACGACTCGTGGGACATTCATACTAGAAATAATGCAGATAGCGATAATAAGAATTTAAGTGACGTCGCACTATTGCACCGCACTATTGCACTATTCGATTAGTCATACGAACTACTAACATGGCAACGTTCCTTGTCGACCCCTAGATCTCAAAATAGCTCCGGCCGACAAGTTTAACCATGCACACATAGATATGTGTGTTCTCACATGGTATTACATGTCATATTCGTAAATGCAAATGTCGATGCAGATATGCATAAGATTGCCGCGAAATGTTGCAACACAGCTTGTCTGAGAAATAATAGTCCGTGACATGTTACGCGAGCAATTGTGCATACATTGACGCACATATGCAAATAAATACGTGAAAGCTGCGAAAATTATCGAGTCGTATAATGATCGCTTATTGTGCAAAGATAACATTGTAATTTGCGGCTGCAAAGAGTTTGCAGAACTAATTAGTAATATTGTCATTTTATGTCTGTTTCCAGAGTTCGCGTTGAGTACTACGTGAACGAGAACACATTCAAGGAACGGCTGCAGTTGTACTTCATTAAGAATCAACGTTCCAGTAAGTAAAGACTCGTTACATTTTAGATTTTAAATATCACGACAGGTTTCTACGCGGAAAACTAACAAATTTTCTAGATTCAAACCTTACCGAAATTTATATAAAAATGTGTGAGCATTTTTAAAAATATTGACTAATTTTATTTAAACTTTTTTATCGAAAATTGACGATGAAAAAATTTTATTGAAATATTTTACGCAAAATTTTCTCGTAATCAGAAAAGTGATTAAACTTATAGTTTAAAAAGAGAGTTTTATATTTGCATTTCATTTATATTTTAAACAGAGAGTTTTGCGTCATATTTTTCTGTTTATACAAATTTATTTGTCGTGATGCGATTGTCGTCATAATTGTAAAATTATTACACTTTGTGAATGGTATCACGTGCTGATATCGATACATTTGTAATATCACGTATCACACATCACGCGGGACAGATTTGCCGCCGTAAACTCATATCTGTACTTCTATCTTACGCTATTTGATAGCACTATTACAATCTATATCATATCATGCTTGCATATAACATGCAAGCATATGTAGCGCTACGATCAAAATAATATCACGTTTTTATTTATATATATAATTTCCGTTTGATTAAATACATTAAATGTTGATTCTCAATACTCCAAATACGATACGCAAATGTGTAATTAATAGTTAAATAATTGAAGGCAAAATGCAATATGTGTGAGCCGCGCGTAAGCCAAACTGATTAACTCCACGTTTTGCCATTTTTCCAATTTTAGTACCAAAGTACACGATTGGCGCTTAACTTTTCGTAAATAAAATAAATGAAGCTTTGTTTGATGGAGTTGGTTTGGCTTTTGAGCGGCTCATATTTCACGACGGAAATATTTTATATAAAATCGTGAGATATCTTTCGAGACAAATCCCAATGTGAAGTGCATCATCGTAAAATTGTTATATTTCTGCTAAATTTGTCGTGCCGCGGAAATAGCCGGATTGTCGACGACGTTCTTCCAGCGACTCCGCAAAGCGGTCTCGATTGCTTCCTTTCGGAATGGCGAAGCTGTTCTGAAGGCAATTTCGAGGATATCGCCGCCGTTGTCCTCGCGGATATCTCGAAAGTGCACGACCGCGCTCTTTCGGAGCTGATGACGGTAGCCGATAATAGATATTGTACTACCACGGATTTCTCTCTCTTCGGTATTGACCTTTATACCTGACCTGTGCATTAGGACGTCGTGAACCCGACAGATCAACGCTTTGTCGCCCTTTGTGGAGTTTGTTCGCGGGCAACTGGTTAAAGCACCTCGTTAAAACCACCTCGATGATCGGTCGATACTTGGCCTAAGCTTAAGCCGGCCTTCGATCTCGGTCTTAACAAATCCGTATTACGTAACTTCTACAAGGCTTATAATAATAAACTGTGAGATGGCTTTCTCCATTATTTTGCTTCATAATTTGTGGACTCAGAACGTTAAGTGATCGTTTAGGCGTCATTATTTTGGACTCTATATTACACCCTGAAGTCAATAAATATTTTTCTTATTCTTACAAATTTTTTTTGTAAAAATAATCGCAAAAAAAACTAGAAATCTAGATCTAAAAACTTTGAGAAGTTTTAAACATTTTGAATTTATAAAATACATTTTATTTGAGGGAGCGTTTTTTTTTTACATAAGAGAAACCCAGTGTCAGATTTCATTACTTTTAGAGTAAAGATATTTTGGGAATCTTGGTGTCTTGAAAATATTTAGGTAAAGGAAACTATATGCTCATGCCTTCAAGGTATTTATACAAAGAGTTTATCGGTTGATAAAATAGTATGAGGCAATCTGTTTCTTTTGAAAAACTGTCCAAGTATAAGTTTAACATGTGTCGGAGCTTATATTTTTATGTATAAAAGAGAAAATGGAAGGGAAAACTTTTGTGTGTGTAGAAACATGTTTTATAAGAAAAATCGAACAATCTTTACAGCAGTGATGAAATTTTTGTTTCAGGTTTGAGGATACGACTTGCCAATCTCTTTTTCAAGCTGCTAACATGCTTCCTATATATATTCAGGGTTGTTACGGACCACGACCCAACATTTGCAGCATGGTAAGTTATTTACATTAAATATCTGAATATATTCTTTTTACAAAACATGAGTTTTAAGTCAAACAAGTTTTGTCTTTATTCAATAGCAATTTTTCATTGTTGTTTCATTGCCTCTCTCTTCTCTTTCAACGTTCAATTTTCTTTCCATATTTATCACACGAATTATACTTTTTGTTTCATTTGTCTAACGCGAGAAAACAGAAACGCTATGTTATTTTGTGTATGTGTGCGGTACATAGAATGTTATAACTTTTCTGTATTTTCTTTCAATTACGAATTCCTTGGCCGCTATATGGAATATTTCTAACTCAAAAATTGTTATTTCTTTATTTGCATTAAAAAAATTTTTACATTAACAGAACAAATTCTTGTTAGCGAAGAAGTAAGAAATTAGAATAGAAAAAGATGCGAGAAATCTAGAATAATCTACGCCGGCAATAACTGCCGTTAACTCTAAAAATACAGAAATTGCTTTATTTGATTTCATTCTTGCTTCCCGTTGTCGACGGAACGATTTTCTAGAAAAGTTTTATCTGCACAGAAAGAAATTTATTCTAACGCGCATGCAACGCAATATTCATGCCCAATGTTACATAACGCTCCTATCATGGTTGAGAATATAGCAGATAAGCCGTGCAATGAATACGATGCAGCGCGTTGTTGTTCGCTCATGTGAGAGAAACAGTGTTCTGGGGAGATTTTCCTCTCCACACATTTTCAAAAAGCTCACCACAACCGATATTTTAATTCTGGATTATTTTTTTTATAATCAACATTCTAACATTTATATAATATATCACTATTGTCTTTTTTATAAATAAACGTTTAATAAATGTAAAGAAATAATTTTTTCATAAAAAATTTGATTAGAGAAATAATTAATTTTTAGGACTGTAATTATCGCGATTTAATATTTTATCATTCCTGAAATTTCTTGCCGATAGTTATTGTTTGTTAACATCTCTTCATTTAAATTTGACTAAAATTCGTTAATACTTGAAATACTTCCATGATTAAGTTCCCGATCAAATTTCCATAAGAAGCTATTAACTCCAAATTCTCCGGGGAAACTGTCGCTGACAGGAACGATGATCTTAGTGAGGCGTCTTGTGTACAAGTTCCGTGCGTCGATGCGGAAGTTTCAATAGAAAATAAGTTTTCGATCGTATACGCGTATAAACTTTTTTTTGGTATTCGATATCCTTTCTATTCTTCCATGCAACTTTCATTGATATCGGAGCGTATTTCTCGATATGATCCAAACGACACATTCGATATCGAAAACCTATTGAACTCGTCCGACTTTTGCACGCAAATATCACGCGACAATCCGTCCCACCGTATCGACTTACTCATCCATCACTTACAATACTACTCTCTTTCTACTCTTTTTCTTTTTTTTTTTAGTTTCGGCTGCACAGCTGGCAACAAGACCGAGTTCCTCGCGTCGCAGAATTTGACGGAGGAGGAATTCCAGGAGCACCCGACCATCAATTGGGATGCGATTCTCTGGGTCAGAAGACCCTTAGAGCTGTGGGTGGTTCAAGTAATCCTTGCGATGGTATCGCTAACCGAGGCCTTGCTGCTTGCTTATCTCGGTTACAAGGTATGTCTCATCCTTCACTTCTACAAATAAATTTCATTATTATTATTACTCTTATTGCTATACTTTATTAGTTGAACTTATTAATCTACTATCTGAGCATACTTGTTATTTCATTGACTTGCTCTTAAATAGTTTTGTAGTTTGTACAATTGAAGTAATAGCGTAGAACAGTAATGCACATATTTTCGAAACTTTTTTTTATATATTCAGTAAATCTTTATTATGCACAATTAACGTTTATATTGTACTCCAGTATGCATTATTTTATTATTTGTGCGGGTGCATATATTATAATTTAATAATTGATTGTGAAAAGCTATTTTATTATTGGACAAAGTTTTATATTATTCATATTTTGATTAATTGTTATGTATAATTTGTATTTTATAAATTTATCTTTAAATATTGATATGATCTAGTAGTTTTGACAAGATTTGCTTGCGATTAATAATTAAAAAATGTTATTTATATACGATATATTTATTTTCATCAAATATGTATTTGATGCATGATTCTGATATGAATTTAATATGTGCTTTCTTCTTTTTTCTACGTTCCTTCGTCGTCCTGCAATCTTTAAAATAAATTTGAGAAACATACATAAAATAATATAAATTTTTTTATAAATGAATCAGAAAGCGATTAATATGTGACTTATTAGTCCAAATTATGATCCACAATTTAATTATTCAGTTCAGAATCAATTGAATACATCGTATTGCGAGATTCATGTGTAATGCGAGCTATATATTTATTCTCGTGATTTGTTTGCTCAGAAAGAAAAATTCTGTCAACTAGCTTCGAATTACAAAGTCTTACATTGGAGCTCGAAAGTTTAAAGAAAATTAATTAAGGGAACGCCACGATATCTCCGACTAATAAAAAAATGATACGAAATTGTTTATAAACATTAATTTAAAATATTTCTCATCTTTTTTCACACTCACTCGCTCTCTCTCGCTCTCTGACACACACATATTCTTATAGAGTAGTGATGATATATGAATAAAATTTTAGATTAGTTTTCTGTGAACACTAATAACTTAGAGAATGAAAAAAAAAGATAACTTATGTAAAATCATCATTTGATCTCGCCGTATTTTTACTCGGCGATAAGTTTTCACGCGCGTGCAGAATTCGCGATATAATCTGCAACGGTCTGTAGCAAGTTTGTCACGCTATTCACTAATCGAGCATTCCGGTGATAAGCCGATAACGTTTCATCGATAACGCGGAGGCGTGCTATATATTATCAAATGTGCCGTTATGAAATTTTATAATACAATATTCTTCTTGCTACGAACTTAAAGTGCACGGACTTGCAGTTAATAAAGTATAGCCATTTTGAATTTCTTTAGAATGAATTCCGACATTTTATCTAAGATAGTCTCATTGAATATTACTCGTAATTTCTGTCACGAGAAACAATTTTTCATCATTTAAATTAAATTTTTCTCATATTTCTCATGTTTTATTCTTTTTAATTTTCAATTTTTTGAAGTGAAGAATAAATTGATGTTTGTAATAAAATCAAAATAGGGGATGTAAATAATATCGCAAGTCTGATGCCATAAATTTAACTCATATTATTTATGAACGTATCTTTCGCTACCTTTCGAAATGTTCCGATCATCGAAGTCTCCGACAGGCGCAACAATTATTGAAATCTCCGCATAACGCTTACACAAATGCATTTAATAAGTTATATTTCTGTTTATCCGAGCACAATTCTGATTTAACTTGATACCTTTAACAAAACTGTCTCTATCTCAGAAGATTGATGTGCCAATGATTAACAAGAATACAATTGTTTATTGACACTTGTGACTTATCGATATTTTTCGCAAGACAATAACTGAAACTAAAAATAAAAAAATATCGGTATCTTATATCATTCAGCATCCTTAGATTTTCGCGAAAGTCCGGATGTGGTTGCCGGTGTTGTGGCTTCGGCAGTCACCTTGAGTTAGCAGCAGCTGTGCACTTCGCAAAATCGCATCAAGCTTTACTACTTGTGAGTTTAGTCACGAGTTGTGGAGTGGCTCGATGTCGAAGCTCCTTCGGGATCTGCCGGATTCGAGAATTAGCGGAGTCTTGTACGGATGCAACGTCGGCGCTACACATCGGCCGTGCTGTGTATAATATAATCGCGGCCCCGTCGATCTGTGAAGGGAAACAAATTGTAATCTAGCTCATAACTAATGAATTCTGGACTACACTTTACTCTTATACAGACTCGCGCGAACATTTTTCCGCCCTCGATTGCCTCTTGTTCTCTTTCTCTCTCTTTTTCTCACCGGCGATGCTGCGCCCGTCATTCTCGATTTACGAAGACTCCCCTTTTATCGGGTTTGAGAAGAAACTAAAGGCATCGCAAATGGAATTTAAAGAGTCATCGTTAGCTGCATCGATGTGTGCGGAATTACTTGGCGTCTCACGGCGAATTAGTTCAAAGCAAACTCATTCTGCTAAAAGCAGGTCTTAAAAATCCGTTTCGATCCTTTAAGTAACATAATACTCTAAATTTTCTTAAATTACCGTATTGTGAAGTTAATCTCTGTAAAGAGATGAAAAAAATCTCTAGAGAAGAGGTGAGAATTTCGAAGTGATAAATATTCTTAAAAGAAGATTTAATCGGGGAATATAATACAAATAATATAATAAACGATCTATTCTTGAATTTTTATTATAAAAAACAATTCATATTGCTATATTTTTCTCAGACAAGACTCTAATAAATTTTGTCTCTAATCTCACAATTAGTCAAACAAATTACGTTAAGATCAATGCAATGTTAACATCAGTAGATAGTGAAATGTATTTCAGCATTTTGAAATATTTTTCATTGAGCAATCAATTTTGAGTAGTTTTTATTATTTATTCGGGTCTTCATTCATTTTTAGGGGATTTATTTTCATATCTTTTACTTTCTAATTGTTTTGTACGATTATGTATCACGTCTATCTCAATTTTATCACATATTATGCTAAATAAAATGCTTCATCTCTACGCTGTGTCGTGTGGAATCATTGTAGTAATAAAGACCGACGAGTCAAAGGAAAACGTCGTTAACGCAGGATTATTTTCCTCGAGATTCTTTGTTCTCGCGCGCTTTTATTTCGGAAGCATTATTGTCGACATTGCCAAGGTGATTACGCTCACAGATTGCTACATATTAAAGTCAATAAGAAACAAATTACACAAAGCAGATTTGTTTAAATGCAGGAAAAATGTTTTTGTGAGATGTCGTTGTACAGTTTACATTTAAAATGCAAATGAATGAACAAAATTTCCACAATTTTAACACGATACCTATGCGACTTAATTATGTCTAATCTTTTTATTAATAACATTTTTAAGAAAAATCGAACTCTGTAACTAGTAATTTTCTTATTTACGCGCGCACATATATTGCAAATTTCATTGAAAATAGAGATGTTGACTATATAAAGTTAAGTCACAATGTGATAACACATTCACCAGGTGAACAGTATGAAGTCACATTAAAATCATATTTCGTAATCACACAACTTCATTCTGAAACATATCGAAGTTCAATATTATATATATATATACGAATACAAAAAAATCACGAAAGATTATAAATATTTTACTGAAAGCATCAAAAGCGAAAAATCTCTTTAGATTTTTCCTCAGAAAAGTTACGTTCATGTGACTTAACATAGTGTACCTTTGAGGTGCTCAAATATGTATATGTATGTATGAGAGCCGCATATAAATGGGAGTTTACCGAATGGCTGCGTGGATTCGAAGGAATCCCTCGTCAGAACGCGGGCAGATCCTGCAATCCTCTCGTAATCGTTTGTACGGGGTCTCGCTTGTACGAGTCCCGCTTGGCGAGTCGTTTGTGGGGTGCAACCACTGGCTTTTGTACACCAGCTCATTGAGCACGCTTTTCCAAAGAAATTTCAACCTACTTTAGAGCTAAAGTAAAGGATTTGCAGTGACGAAGATGTGCGAAAGCTCTTTAGGCCAAAGTAATCCGATAGAAATTATGTCTCGCGCACGGAGACTTTTCGTTATAAATTTTTGTCATGTTAAATAAGAACGAGGGGATCAGACTCAACGGTCGTTTAGAATATTCCGTACATTGTCGTGTTTATCTGAATATATCCGTGGGTGTGCATTTGTGGTTCCACGCAGCAAATTAAATTTATTTTATATTGCAAGATGCATTATGAAAAAATTTATTCCCAATTACTGTTTTCTTTCTTATGAGACGTTTTATTTTTCTTTCTTGCGAGTTTTACTTTGTTCAAACGTAAAGACGTAAAAGATTGCAAAAACTCATGACGTCGCGTTTCGTTGCTTTTGATCTTTTGAGATTTAAATCCCGAATCCATATGAGTGGGCGAAATTGTAAAAGTAGAAGTCAGAAGTAAAAGTTTCGAGTTATATATAGATAGTTAATGGGATAACGAAATAGTCGTTCTCTTCCAACAGTGAGTTAGTTTTCTTTAATTATTTGTTTTCGAATCGCTAACCTTAGTGATTATTGCATACTTCAGTGTTAAAAGAATCGAAAAAAATTTTAATGCAATTAAAATTGTTTCAAGCTTATTTCTTTTTAAAGAAATATTTGTAATTACACGTATGAAAATGTGAAAAAAATGTAACAAAATATAAGTTACTGTACATTATTTATTTTTCTGTTTTTTTTCCTCTAGAAAAGAAATCTTGTATAAAATGGAAAGTTTAATAAAATTTACGCAGGACGGAATGTCTATAACATAAAAGCAATTTTTCAAGATAATTCTTTAAGAAGAGGAGAAAAAATAGAACAATATTGTCATGCTGTTATAAAACTTATACATTTATTATATGACAGGTATTGTTATTTAAAGCGGTAGGTTTTATGCAGGCAAAATGTGGCATCTATTTATTTTCTAGTAAAAAGTTACAGTATATGCCATGTTGAATGCTGCTGAATATATTTTTTGTAAAAAAGATGTTAATTAGAAAGCGGGTATTTTAAGACACTTTTCATAATGTGTCAATTTACGACATATATTTCTCAGCATTTAAATGAATTATTGAAGACAGAAAACACATACATTTGGATTTTTATTTTATGATCACTTTTTTTTTACTTTTTAGTTTTTTTATTTCTACATAGTTAAATATTTTACATTTGAAGTATTAGGTAGATATAACTTTTAATTAAATAATTTGCAAATATTTAAACTTTAAATTTGTTATAATTTGAAAAGTGATGATACGATATTTTTATGCACGAAAAAATACTCAACTCTACAATTACAAGATATACATCATTATGATAAATTATGCTAGAAATTGTAAAGAATCTTGGTAAACAAAATGTTAGGTCAACAATACGATGAAGATTTGTTGCAAAAAGATTTTATCTTTGCATAAATAAAGGATATATCTCGTTTTAATTAGGAACTTACTTTGAATGCGAAGCTTTTATCAAGATAAAGAGTCAGCTGTTAATGTCAAAGAGACGCGTAATATGATGAAAGGTCGTGGTCTGAACAAAATTGTAATATACGCGTCACGTTCTCGATGAAGTGCAAGAGATATAGCTACACAGTCAACAGTTCCGACGAGCTCCGACAATAAGGCGAAGAAGTTCTTGATCTGATTACGCTCGTATTCACCTTTTCTGTTTCGCGACTAAAGTTAATTACTGCCAGCACTGATGCGGCAAATGATATTTTTTATGAAGCAATCCGGAGAACATAATTTGCAATTAATTCTTTTACAACTCCTCGCGCTCAACGCGCCATAACAATCTTAGAAATCGTTTTGACGATTAAATAAAATTACGAGCATCAAACTCGTTAAAAATTTAATAACAATTAAATGAATTATCGTGTTTATTTATAAATAATTACTGCTGTTATACTTTCGAGATTGATTTTCAGATAATGCAGGACGGCGAATATGCATGTTTACTTTCGGAACGTTATTCACAGTTCCTACATTGATAAAATTGTCGCTGGGTATGTTGAGCTGTCTTTGTAATGTTCGCAGGGAAATGTCTGGCAGCAGCTTCTATCCTTCCACTTCATCCTGGAATTGGTTAACACCATCCCATTCACAATTACGGTGAGTTGTTTTACACATTTATATCTTTATATTTCTTTTATATATTTATATAAATTTAATTTCTGCTATTATTAATTATTAACAATATAATATTTTTCTATGCGTATTATTTTTAATTTTCACATTGAATTTTGTTTGGCATATGAACAATTATTAAATCGCCGGTTTGTACAAAATTTCGTATAATTATAATATTTTATGTAAATTATGTGATGTAAAGAATGTAATTGTATTTTTTTTAAGTAAAATAATCAAAACGTACAATTTTTTTTATATTACCTGTAATTATCTGTTTTTAACATAAATAGAAGGGAAATCTTGATAATGTCGAAAAAATAAAGTTTACGAGTTACAAAACACATAATCAATGACACATTTGCGTGAAAATATGCGAACTTTATTCGCAAACAAGTTGTATATTTCTGATGTATCGATTTTTGCACATCCCATAGGGAATGACCTTTATCTCATGATGGACAGTACATAACGACATTACGTGTACTCGGTATTGCGTTTTGGAATTTAATTAGTTTAACCTCATTAGTTTTGGATCATATAATAGCATTCACATAGCACGTAAATTGGCTACACAAATTGCTTGTTTCACTCGTACATGTATCTTCTACAATAGTTATTAAAGAATTAAAGTTGTTTTCAAAACTATAATAACATTTGGAGAACAAATTAATTAACTTTGTAAAATTTAGTACAATTAATATATCTTTATTCCTATATTCTGTTGCGTATATTGAAGTAATATTCTTTTATCATTCTTTATAATCGCATTTTCTTAATTTAACAAATATTATTTTATTTATTAAAAAATTCGTTTCGAAAAAAAGATTAATTATAAGCAAAAGTTTATTTTATAATGTTTTAAACTTTACGTTTCAAAATGCGTTTCAACGTTTTTAAATCACGGCAGGTACGAACATAAAAATATGAAATGAAAAGTATTTTAATAATGCTTAGACTTACATTTTTACATGTTATGGTTAATTTCCGTAAAAATCGGACTGCACACTAGAATTTGGTACGTAAGCTCTCTGCCGTTAGCATAATGGCGGTCTTTGATGCTGGGAAGCAAGTATAATGAGCAAACTCTAGTTTGGACCAAGCAACCGCGTTCATTGTTTGCAACGCAAATATCTGCGACTGACTGATAACAGACGTAGCTTTTATGATTACCACGCACGGTACAGATCATGGATTGATGAATGCTTGCCCAACTAATGAGTTAATTATTGAGATCCAAGATAAGTTAAATGTTTAATAAAAAAAAGAGGGATAAGGTAACCCAGATTTGTCGATAAAATCCGAACTGCGACTGATATAAACGTACGCAATTCTATTACAGTCTACACCGAGATAATCTTCTTTTTCCAGTTTTTTTACGATTGAATACTCGATTACAAAAAACATTATTTTCATTGATTGAACTAAAAGCAATAAAACAGTTAAATTTGATTCTTTTTAATTAACGATTAATTTTTTTAATTAACGTATCACATAATGATATTAAAATGCCAAGCTACTTTTCTGAGAAACTAGGACAGAGCTAATTAATTTTGTAATAAATATGCAAGTCATTGAAAATACAATATGTAAATTACATATACAAATGTTAAGTAAAAAAATTTGTGACATTTAGATATATAAATAAATATTAGGTGAAAGGCGGTTTAACTTTGTTTCATTTTTCCAGTTATTATATCCACCAATGAGAAATCTGTTTATTCCGGTGTTCCTAAACTGCTGGTTGGCGAAACATTCCCTGGAGAATATGTTTGTGAGTAGCTCATCTAATCCGGTCGTAACTTATGTGAAATTTAAATTTACTTTGTGATCGACGTAATTGGTAATCACATTTCAGAACGATCTACACAGGGCGATGCAAAAGTCTCAATCGGCGTTGAGTCAGCAGCTAATGATCCTTAGTGCTACATTACTGTGCCTTGTCTTTACTAGGTGAGTACTCTAAAAAAAAAAAGAATAGAATAACATTGCCACATAATACACAATTTTAAGAACTTTCTTCCGGAGTGAAGAAAAAATACTTGTTTATAAGAGAATTATAATTCTTTATTTGTGTTTTTTTTAAATAAACGATAATTATAAAAGTTGGAATAATTTTAAACATTCTTTGTAAAATATTTATGCAGTATTCACAAAATTACACATCACAAAATTAAATTTGATTGATATTTCAGTAAGTTAGAATTGATTGATGAATCTATAGATAAAATGACGCAATATATTATTATATACATATCTTTCAACGTGTAAACACAATCTTGATGAAAAACACTAATTAAAATAGTATATTTTATTTTCATAATATTATTAGTTTAACGAGATAACGTGACGTTGAGTATTTTAAAGGAAATATTAATTCCAAATGCAACCTTTTTCGAATACTCTGTTCTCTGTTTCTCTGTTTGTGCCGTACGTCGTTAATTGTTTACCGAATTACAGTCAATGTTTACCGGCTGTTGTTTGGCAGTTATGGACTAAGTTTCCTGGACAGGAATTGTGTGGGGATAAACTTCGGTTAAGCCAGAGTAAATGTTTGGCGTACCGCAGACATCTAATTACTAAAGCTTTATTGCGTCCGTAAATGTATACGAGTCTTCGTCATGAAATGTTACAATTGAAATCATAGTTAATTAACGTTACAGTTTGCATAAACAGACAGCACAATGATTAATACTTTTTTAATAACTTCAGTATCATAATTTTTTAAATTTTGCATATTTTATTACATTTGCTTTCATAATAATATTAATTGAGACAAAATTGAAAAAACTAAATTTTTGTTATTTTTTTCTCAGTTTTTTTTTTTTTTTTGTTTGTTTTGAATACACTTTTCGGACATTGTAAATATTTTAATGTCACGTGCGCTGTAATTAACAGAGATAATTGCGCGAATAGACTCGTGAAGATCACTTTGTTCTCTTTGTTCTACTTACTTCATTCATCAAAGATACATTCCTAGCGGGACAACTTGAGTTTTCAGAAAGTAAGTTTTTAGGGAGAATTAACTGACAATGAGAAGAATGGTCCAACATTCTTGAACTTTTAGTCAGTTTTAATTTCTAAGTAACAGGATTTCATGCAATTTTTTTATTTGATCGGAAAAGTCGTTTGATTACATAAAATATAAACGTATGAAAGAAATTATATGTAAAATATAAAAAATTTTAAAAAGGCAATAGTATCAATCGTGTTGATGCAGAAATTGTTAAGTAAACAGTCTTTGAATTTGATAATAATTAGTATTATAATATGTTAATTATCGACAAATTTATTTGAACCGGTAATATTAAATGGACATATATCTAGTCAAATATCAATTTCGCGTTTCCATATTCGATTAACAATAAACTGCGATATCGGCGCCATCCGCTTCGTTATTAAAGTGAATGAATTAGGAGAAATTGTCGCGTGAAACTATCTCGTATTTCACTCAATATTGCTCTCATTTGTTTCATTTGCCACGCGCTTGCACGTGAGTCTCAATCCTCAATTCAATTTTCCTTGCGTGAATTTCGGTTCATTAATTAAAACATTGTTAAAGAATTCTTATTGTTACGGAATTATAAAAACAAACATTGGTCTTTGTGTGCACAATTCTATAATTTAGAAGGAATAACTTTACCAATCAATTTTACTTTAATTATACGTATAAATTAGTACGATTTTATGTGCAGCATCCAGTAGTAATTTGAGTGGCTCGGTTTGAAAATATTCAGTCGAAAAGTATCCATACAAACTCTACTTATTGGATAAATTATTAAGTTTGAAAATACAAAATTATGTCGTTATCTCAAGATTGATTTAATTCGAAGGATTTACAATTTGCATGCAAACACTCGCGAATTGTTATTTGCGACGGATTTAAGTCGTGATACCGCCATGATGAAGTTTCCGTCATGGCATTTGCGAACGCGTTATTTAAGTTTAGGTACATAATGTATTTCATTTGCCAGCGTGCAGGACTTATTGTATTATCCGAATAACGAGAAAAGTTTCCCGGCCGGAGTAGGAGTTCCCATTTACGAAATCAGGCCGTGGATGACTGCAGTTCGTCTTGTTTAATCTTCTAATAAAGCTGGATTTATAAACGACGGCGCAGAGAAAGTCTAGATTGCGAAAATAAACAAATCGTTTGCATGCGTAATGTCGCTGCAATTTTGGAAAAGTGTTCGCATAATTCGCACGTTCAATAAACTAGTAAAAGTTAGGAAGACGTATGAATATCGACATACATTATGAACAATGATCAAACGCTAATTAAAAAAACAATTATGTAATAAATCTTTAATTTGAACGAGTCTGGATAGTTTAATATATTTACGAATACAAGAAGATAATCAATATAGCTGAGATATATTGACAGCACATGTATAAGTTGACATTTGGAAACTTAAAAATCAAATCCTGACATTTTAGCTAACCCATCAGAGCAAAAAGCGTTAGGATGATAAATTTGCGAAACAAAAAAAAAAAAAAAATAATTTGGCCGAAAACATCCGCTGTCGATTATTAAATATTGACGTTGATCACGCAGGTGTGAAAAAAAAACAATCTCCTGTCATATGCAGATGGAGCGATTTGCAACATCAATCGTAGATTGGTGCGAGTGCTGCAAATCACGGATAATTTGCAGCTGTCGTTCAACAACGCGAAAAAATGGTGGTACGGAAAAATTTATACGCGCACTTCGGAAAGATAACGATTTGCGTTGCAGCTGAAAAAGTAATGACTCGTGCAGACGGTGCAAGTTACGGCAATCAGTAACAATCATCAGAGTTTTGGCGCCACATTAGCGCCAAATGCGATGAAGTGTGCACTCGAACTATGTTGTAGTGCATAATTTTGCTATCTTGGAAAATGGACTTTAGTTAGTTTTTTTGCTAACTTTCTTTCATAGATATAAGTAGTTAGAGTTGAAGGGGGAAAAAGAGTTGCAGCAACAGTCGATGATGGAAATAAATATATAATCGACTTTCCCGGGAATATTTTAGAAAATTTTAAAGAAAAATAGAAATTGCATAGCATAATGATATAATAATATTTTACATACATTTGATAAATTGTATTTAAATGATTCAGAAAATACTTTCAGAAACATTACGACAGATGTCACAAGGGAATGATAATTTTGATAATTTATTACCGCTTTTTCCATCTTCTTTTTCCATCTTTTTCAGCATTTTCTTATACATTTAGTTTCTACATAGCTCGTCTTTTTATCGATGTTGACAATCTTCATGAAGCGTAACATTTCAAAATGCGAGTTTTACAAAAAATGAAAGAATAATGGAGTACACGCAAAGCATCTGACACGATAAGCTTGATAATTAGTTTAAATAAAGGTTCAACGTGCAGAAGTGAGCAGACTGAATCATGAATCAGTGCAATCAGCGGCTGTCCTTTCACAGTGTTAGGGACGAGCGAGAAAATGACGAAACACATCTGATCGACCCAGATCGCAATGTGGGACAGCCGTTAATAAATAATCGCACGCCGGCTTGTGCAGATGGATTCGTATCACCATCGATCGCGGCGCTTTATTATTTACGGTGTGATTCTAGAGCGGCGCACTTGCTAGCTCGCCCTTGCACGGGGCTGTTATCTACGACAAGGACAAGCGAATCAAGTATCGCGACCATGTAGCGAATCTGCGTCACTTGAAAAGAGTTGTAACTTAGAGAGCCAAGATACAAATCAATAAATAGATAAGACGAAAGTGGTTTTTTTGATTATTGAAAGACATGGAAAAGACATTTGATTGCGCGAATGATGAGAAATAAAATAGGAAGAACTTAAACGAATCAATCGTGGAGATTGTGTATCAAAGCACTGTTTGCAAAAATGTTTTTAATTTAATTTTTTTATATAAATAATTATGTAATGGACTGTAATTTGATTGGTAAAAAATTGTCGAAAGAAAGCTGCTTGTTGTTATCTTTATACTATCTTTTATCGATTTAATTAAATTGAATATTATTCTGTATTGATCTTTTATTTTAAGTGAAAAAAAAAAGATTTCCGTTATTACTTTTATTGTTAGATATTTATGTCTAAATTAGCTGCAGTTGTGGAATTCACACAATCTTCTTTCCTCCAAAATATTTAATTATTGCCTCCGTCAGCGAGCGGGTTGCTTGACTTTCGTGTCGCAAACTTAGTATGCGTGATAAGCATTGTTTCAGTTGCATGCTATGCGCTATCACATTTTCCGACTTAACCACTGATCAGCTTCTTTTACAGGCAGAGTCGGCCACTTTCATACAGTTAACTTTTCTAAAGCCCGCATTTTTGTAAATTATACTTGACAACGGTTAGATCGGTTTCATTAATATCGATGCAAAACAACTAGCAATTTAAAAGAAATTAACAAAAATTTATTCTAAAAATCTAATTTTTTATCATATTTGAAATATCTCTCTTCAAAACATTAATATTATTTAATAAAAGAATAGACGAGAACCACTTTAGTTTCTTTTGAAAATTTTATTCATAAAAATTTAATCTTTATTCACGAATTAAATTTTCTTATAACGTATCTTGAAAAGAATTTTTTTTTAATTTATATATTCTTTGTCGTTTTTCAAATAAATTTTTAATTTACTAATTAACGTTATGCTTGATCGTCTGTGAAAAATCTTGCTTGAAATGGCGATTTAAACACTTGTACGGAGATGAAAATCTCATGCCAGTAACCTTTGCGAGCGGGAATTATGTGCTATTCCTGAGTATTTTCATTATTTTTAATGATATGCAAAGTTGCACTTTTTACCGTCGCGTTGGCATTTATGTTACTGTAATATCTGTAGCATCTATAGTTACTTAATACGTTATATTAGCTAGAGGTATTGTAATTTTTACTACTGTGGCATTTAATTTTAATTTTCTATTTAGCCTTGAATTACATTTTACGAATGGTAATTTTCTTTAAATTTTTTAAGAACATGCCTGTCGCAAGATTTAAAAGATAATGAGAAATATTTCAATAGAATTTATTTATTTGCTAGTCATTAATTATTATTATGATGAAATGTTGTTTATCACGATTAAACAGGAAAAAGGAAATCTCGATACTCCGGCAGAAAATATCTGTTTAATATATCCATGTGATAATCTCCCTCAATAGAAATTATAAATTAAACATAATTGCATTGATTTAAACATGTCGTGAAAAATATCGTATTTGTACGATTAAAATGACATACATTTTTATAACGAGTAATATTATTTTGTTTGAAAACATTTTCCAAAAAGAAAAAGAGCAATTAGAACTTTTTATAACCTTGATTAGAAGCTAAACAGAATGTTTTGGGAATCGTCAAAATATTTTATTTGCAAACTAAACTTTGAGATATGGACAGTTTTTTAACTTTGAAGGATGGACTGTTTTTTTAAAATTTGTGAAGAATTTATTTCGACTACATCATTTGTTTTCGGGAAATAAAATGTACAATTGAATTGAAATAGTGACACGAAATTCGTTAGCGAAAACGTGCTAACAAACTACAGCGCCGGTGTAGGGAGCAATACAAATTTTTACGAAAATGTGTGACTTTATTACTTTGTTATTCGTACGCGAAAACACGACGAACTGACGAACAAATTTCGAAGGCAGAACGATGGTTTTGTTCTTAGCGTAACACTTTTTTTCACGCACGTCTTCGGCGTTCTCTGTAAATGTTTGACATGAAATAAATTTCAAAAACGTATACTGTATTATTTTAATGTTATATAAACAGTTGTAAAATTCATAACTTTTAGAGTTATCAAAGAGTATATAATTTTATTTTTATTTATACAGTTATAAAATAAATTGTTTATTTAAATGTACATTGTTTTATTGTGTTAAAAGCTTGATAAAAGAAAGAGAACAAACGCGAAACCATCACATTGATGGATGTTACAGAGTTTTATTGCCAGTTTTAGTTATTTTATAATAACATTTTCGGTTTAGTTATTATAAAATAATGGTTTTATAACAACTACACTGCAAAAGAATATTTCATTTTATATCGCTAAGTAGTGAAGACCAACATACATAAATTAATAACGATTTGTTAACTCTCTGTTAGATTTTATTTTTTTTAAATGACAAAGGTTACAAGTCAAACAAATTTAGTCATAAATAAAATACATGAAATATCTATAGCTATATGAGATGTTATCAAATAAAGTCGATTCACTTATTGTTAATTAACGTGCGATGATGCACACTCGACTGTCACGGCACGTCGAACGGACGCGCGGTGATGCTACGGTGCGGGCGGACTAGAGAAAAGGAGGAAAAATGAACAAGCGCACAAATATACACATCGATATAGATATAGAAACGGGGCCGCATGCATAATGGATGCCGGCCGTTTATAAACCGCCGCCCGGTATACTGTCGGCGGTGGTTTTCTCACAATCGAGTTCAATCTCTTCTCCTTCTTGTATCGTTACATCAATTCCGAAGTACGACGTTTACCTCGTCTCGAGTGGTTAGGCTAATTGTACATTCGTCTTGTTATGGCAAGGGGCGCCTGAATAAAACAATTTCGATGAAAGGTGAGGTGCTCCCTTCGCTGAGTAACGCAAATTTGCTCGCTCAAGTCGATGTTGGATTGATTAAGCTGATGCAAAGGTTCGTTACGCTAATTGCAATTGGTTTTTGCAAAACTACCAATGTGCAGCCAATGCACTAATCGCTTTGAGAGAAAGAATTTATTAGTTTGCAAGTTTCTTCAAAACGAAAGCTAGAAAATTAACAATTAAACTGGCGATTAAATTATTGCTTATGAAATGATTGCTTGCGTAGTGATGAAAATTTCTAGAAAAACGCGCTGTTTTGAATGCTAAAAAGATTAAGTTAAAATAAAGAGAATTTGCATATTTTGACAATCACTTCGAAACAGTTTACCATTTATAATAAAATTTGTGTTCAGATATTCGCTGTTATTTTAGTACATCAGATAAAAGATACGTGTGTCTTTACATAATCTATAAAAATCTTAAAATGTTTGTATAAGGACGATAAAATTTCTTGCCAGTCTCTCAGAATTTTTCGCAATGTTATAAATAAAAAGAAATTTTGTTAGTGTTTGATAATAGAGTTTGCTCTATTCTCTCATAAAAATTATTATTAATCTCGATTAATTCTCAACGGCTCGCAATTTAACGCAGGTGACATCGCTGACAGTGCTGCGTGACTATAGAAAGCGCAAATTTACGTTAGCTGCAATACAACGGCATACAGCTATATAGACGACGTGGATTTACGTCGGACGCATGCAAAGTAGCTGCAACTATGCCTCTATCTGTTCTCGTGACCATTCTCGATTAATTGTAAGATGGCGCGATGAATTTTCCGTTTCAGCGTATGCGGGATCCAACATTTCCAGAGAGCGGGACACAGGCATTTAAATTTATTTCAAAGCACGTACTACGTGGTGGTGACGTTTTCCACGGTAGGCTACGGGGATTTCGTGCCGGACATTTGGCCTTCGCAGCTTTACATGGTCATCATGATCTGCGTAGCGCTTATAGTGCTGCCAACGCAGGTGCGTATATTTTTCAAATACGTAGCTCGATGAAAGACATCGCTTAATTTAGTTGATCAAGTTCTAATTTTTCCCCGACTTTTACAATTAGATTATAATAATTGATAATATCATACACACATATACATATGTGTACAATAAGTGACAGAATAGACGAATGAGATCTGAAGAATAATAAAGGTTTTAGAAAATATTGAAATAATCCTTTGTGACTGGTTTTATTAGTGTGGTTATGCGATATTTTTCTGCAAGAGAACTGAGGTGCCTACAAAGCTCGCGTAAAGGTACTGCACTAAACTCGTATTCATCTCGTTTAATGCGAGTCAGCCGCGGTCGTTACAGTGATGTTCGCCTCATGGACTTCTTTTATAGGCGTTATTTTCGAGTCATGCCACGAGAAGCTCGTAAATGTACCGAAACACGGCTCGTCTTAGCGACCATATTGCCGCACGGTTGACTCTCGCCGTTTTACGGATATTTATTATTCCGTTCAGCCGCCAAGAATATAACGCTTTTATTTCTCATGTAAGCAGCGAGAAGAGAGATTAAGTTTCACGCACGTTTCTGCGTGTCCATAAAAAAAAATCGGTGGTGTAAGGAATATTTGACGCACATTGTATTCAATAAAGGATGGAAATCATAAACGGGACCATTTTTTTCATTAATTTAAAAGCAACTTTTTCTTGATAAATGTTTCAGTTTAACTTGGGGATTGCTGTAAAATGACGGTCAAGGGATTGAATTAATTTTTGACAATTAGAATCAACAATAAAATCTGATAAAAATTATTTATTATTCTCAAAAAGATTTAATGTGAGGTTCAAGTAGTTGGATAATATTGACAGTCAGGAAATCAGGAGAAATATAGAATATAAATTAAATCTAAGCTCTTTCAAGAATCGTTATTTTTAACATTATTCTTTCGTCTATTGCTAGCAGCATGAATATTGTCCGTTTTATTTTCTCAAATCTAAAAACTTGGGATGCAACTTGGACACATATTTGCGCGTACATGTGCTGCAACCTCGCAAGAAAAAAAAACAGGGTAAATAATGGGGATACTGCATGTGCCAACAAAGATTTGTGTACTTTTCACGATGTGCGTTACCATGGCAACTTTTCTTTCGCACAATTGATCGTTGCTGGTACCAAGAAAACTTTGTACGACAAACCTTCCACGTTACTATATGTCAGAGTCTCGTTAGCGATGCTATTTGAAAATTACTTTGCCTCATATCGCGTTACATATCGTGTGCTCCATATAGGAAATGCACTTCTTTGAAGATACTTTCTATATTATTTATATATGTTATAATATTCTATATCTTATTACTGAAAATTTTTTTTCCATAAACTGAAAAACTTAAAATACTTTTAAAAATTTAAAAACAATTTAACGTTTTTTAGAAAACGTACAGTAATAATCAGAGATACAGTAATCGCAGAGAAAGAGAGAATCAAATATCCGTTTTCGATCTGATTAATCGTTGAATTGGCTTAGCGCTTAATAAAGATTCGATTGACCAAAGAATATTACTAATTACACAAAGCGACAGGGGCAACTCGTGTCTACTCGTTGTCTGTTGACGTCGACTGATTGCGTAGCGTTCAACACGGAAGGCTTCGTTGATCGCTGTAATTTGTCTGTCAAATTGCCTGCCAATTGCATACGAGATGCCAACTCGTGCTAGTCAATACGATGTGTCAACCCCTCTTCTCTTTGCGTCTGTCCTTTGCGTTTCTGCATTTGATTAAATTTTGCTTTGAACGATGGAGCTATACGACCGTCGAAACAGCATAGACGTGTTAAAATTTATTCGATGTGAAAATGCCTATACTTTTGCACGATAAATTGCTGTTGCAATTCTGTTCAATTATATTTTCAGTGACAAAATGTGGTAAATGCGATTGAAATTTGCAAGTAAAATTTATAAAATTATCGTCAATAATTATATATATGTATATGTGTGTCTATGAGCCATTCATACGAATTATCAAAATACAATCAAATAGTTATATTTTTGTTAAGTAAAATATTTGCCATTTGTAAAAATTTTAATAACAACTGATTAATCTGTACAAAATAACATTAAAAATATTATTTATATCTTATATAAAAAAATTTTATTCAAAAATAATAATTTCCATAAATGATAAAATTATTTTGTTCAGGGTTTTTCGATTTGTGAGAACGTGCCTCTTCATATTTAAATGCGAATTATATTTTTATTAAAATAAACCAATTTATTGATAAATATTTCATTTATCCAGTACTTTCGTGAACGAATATTGTGTTTCAATTAACCTCATTATATTTTACACAAGCAAGCAAATTAGCGGATAATCATTATCTCGTATTGGTTGCAGTTCGAACAGTTAGCTTTCACATGGATGGAGCGGCAGAAGTTAGGCGGCTCGTATTCGTCGCACAGAGCGCAGAGCGAGAAGCACGTGGTAGTTTGCAGTACGACGTTGCAAGCCGACACCATCATGGACTTCCTAAATGAGTTTTACGCCCACCCTCTGCTGCAGGTTAGGCAACGAACAAATTACACCCTGCGCATATTTCACTTCGCTTTGCACCAGGAGACTTGTGATTTCATAAAAACTCTTTGTCGAGCTTCTGGTTGTTCATAGTTCAAGTTGATGTCGAGTTTAAATGTAATGTTGCGAGTTATTCAATACAATTTGCCGAAATCATCAATATACCGCTAATTGAACAAGATCGGAAATGCAATTATATTTATGAAAAGTGGTAATTTTAATTTCGACTTGATACAAGTTAATTAGGTACGAAAATAGACGGCAAACATATCGCTTGCGCGATTATAAAGATTGAAAGAGTTCCAGAAATACGAGAATATTAATTAATTATAGATTTTATGTTTAATTATAGAGAGCTCCACAATTATAGATCTTGCGCCTGTTTATTTTGTCGTTATTAATATTAACGAGTGGGGATAATTTAAATACAGGACTATTACGTGGTGCTCTTGTCGCCAATGGAGCTTGATACTACGATGCGGATGATACTGCAAGTGCCGATCTGGGCGCAGAGAGTGATTTACATACAGGGTTCCTGCCTGAAGGACGGCGATCTCGCAAGAGCCAGGATGAACGAGGCGGAAGCCTGCTTTGTGCTGGCAGCGAGAAATTACGCCGATAAAACCGCTGCTGACGAGCATACGATACTCAGGTCAGTGATCAACAGCGAAAACAGCTGGGCATGAGCGTTAACGAAGCTTATAATTACCGTTGTAAAATCAATCAAATCTTTTCTCTTTAATAAACTTTCCCATTACGAGAATTGCAATCTCTCATATTCTTCGCGAAGACCTACTTTGCGAACCTCGGATCTCTCTCATTATGTTACACTTTGAAGTTTAAATACGAGTTAAAATGTGTGCCGTTAATCTTAATCTTTTATGCTTCAAGTTTCAAGTTCATTTATAAAGCGCAATTTATCCTGCGGTATATTCCGCCGCTTGTAGCATCCGAGATATTAAACTTAAATAATCAGCTCTTTTTTGCGATTCGATAGTTCCGTTAAATTTTATATTGAAATGAAAAATTCGCAAATAGGAGATACGAAAAATCGAGTGCATTCTGAGCTTGCAACAAAACTTTTTTTTTAGGGACAGCATGGGATTGAGAACTAAATTTAAAGAGTATAAATTTTTTTCGTAACTTCTTGTTTGACAATAACATGACCATCCTAGGCAAATTTAAGCGCGTGTTGTTTTTATTTCATTCTGCGCTACGTTTAATTCGAGCTTGAAAACGTATCCGACGTTTATGGAAGATTTAATTTGTTAATTCTAGATCGTGGGCGGTGAAAGATTTTGCGCCTAACGTTCCTCAGTACGTTCAAATCTTCCGTCCGGAAAACAAGCTGCACGTGAAATTTGCAGAGCACGTGGTATGCGAGGATGAGTTTAAGTACGCCCTTTTGGCGAACAATTGCACGTGTCCCGGTGCATCGACATTGGTCACCCTGTTGCTGCATACGTCCAGAGGACAGTAAGTTGTGGTTGAAATGTACCACAAAGCACTGTTACATAACAGATTTAGCAGTGTAGGACCACATACAGATTTTATTGCTTGCCACATTCACGTGGATTATTCTTATAATTTAATTTTTGTATATTTAAAGATTGAAAAGAGAGGAAAAGTTTTCAGTTGCGATATGTTTAATGAGATGCTAGAATATAATGCAAATAAATTATGTATTACCTTCGTTATTCTGTTTAATTGTAAATACGTTGATAAATTACACGAGGACGGAAGGATTCTAAATTGGGACTTTCCTCTTCGCAGAGAAGGTCAACAGTCGCAGGAGGAGTGGCACAGACTATATGGTAAATGTTCCGGCAACGAGATTTATCACATAATTCTCGGCGACTCTCGCTTTTTCGGGGAGTACGAGGGCAAGTCCTTCACCTACGCGTCCTTCCACAGTCACCGAAAGTACGGAGTCGCGCTTGTCGCAGTTAGACCGGCGGAGCTTCCGGAATTTTACGAGGACACGATCCTGCTAAATCCTGGTAATCTTACGGGTCACACTACCGGTTGTCTCTTTTCCTGACATCTTCAAGTGTTTTATTTTTAATAAATGAAAAAAGTCGATGTCGAAACAAATAATTTGTACAAAGTATTCCAAAAGTGGTGAGAAGAAATTAAAAAAAAATTGTAGTGGTTAAAAATATACGAAGAAGTCAACGCAGAATCTCGATTAAAGTACGAATTAAGTGCGGAGAAAAGTTGCAAGGCGTTGAATCTTGAACTCCTGTGCACAGGACCGCGGCACATAATGAAGAAGACGGACACGTGTTATTACATGAGCATCACCAAGGAGGAGAACTCCGCGTTCGTGGTCGCGAATAACCAAAGCGGCGTGGGCGAGGGCACGCAGGTGATCGTCGAAACGAAGACGGACGCGAGCAATGGAGCGACAACGAGCGCCGCGGCGACCAACACCACCGCGACGGCAATGAACTTCACGGGGATGATGTCGGCGACGACAACGGCGACGACGACCACCACGACGACGATATCGACCAGCTGCACCGGCGGAGGCGATGGGAATGGTACAGCAATCAGCAACGGTGCCGATGCGCACCAGCGATTTTCCAACAGTTGTAACGTTGCGCTGAGCGAAACATTGCGCAGGCAGGAGACCTGCACGGGGCCCCGTGCACAGGATCGACCGAACGGTCCCCAAGGTCACAGGGCCCCGTTGCCACCGCAGGTTATTTTGCAGGTCTTTCCTAGCACGCCCACACCAATCCAACACCACAACTTACTCGCATCCGATATCCACCGTGAGTGTCGCATGCGCCTCGCTGCTTCTTCTTTTTTAACTACTTTCTCTTCTTCTATGACTTCTTCTATTACTTCTCTCTTTTTCTCTCTCTCTCTCTTGTTTCAATTCAGCACGTTATTATTAGTCAGATCGCGCATACCAGAAATTTGGATACCCCGACAAGTTTGGACAAATCATTAGATCAATCAATAGGTGAGGTTCGATAGGCTCAAATTCTGATTTCAGTAATCTTAGGCACAGATTCGCACGCATCGTGCGATCTGCGTAGACTTGATCGGTGTTTTTTAGTAATTAAATTTAAATATTTTATAATAATTTACGGATTTAATCATTTTGGAGCTCTTTGAAAACCAGTACGTTTATCTGAAATAAATCTTTCGATAATTCTTAAGTAAAGCTCTTATGTTAAAACCAAAACCTTAATACAAAAGGATTTCAGAGTGAAACTACTGGATACAAAGAGTTAATGATGTAAAGTGAGCACTAAATTGCACTTAAAAATATTTTTAATTTATTATAACTTAAAGATATTTTTATATTTTTTATTACTTTTTTTGACACATTTATTTGTTGCACTGGTAAATTTCAGTATAGTTAAATGTTGCTTAAAAAGTTATCCATAACGCTTATAATTGTTCAATATTTTAACCTCATTGCAACAAACATACACGTACACACACAGGACACAACGCTTCTCGGCTATATATATAAATGTAGAGTGTTAGTATATAATAATATAATTAATATAATAATAAATATTGCTCTCAGAAAAAGAAGGAACAATGGCAGTTTTTTATTGTTATTTTTATTTGTTTTATTGTTGTCAACTTTTTTAAATTTATTAATTTAATATAGTATGATTTTTTTTGTTTAATATAATACTTCTGTTTCTCTCCAGAAGCTTATAAATTATTTAAAAAATTTAAACTATTTTAATGAAAATCTACTATTGAATAGTCTAATTTCTAAGACGTTTATAATATAATATGATAAAAAACTAGCAAAAAGTTACACAAATTACATGTATTTACGTAATTTTAGTTTTGAAATATCTTCGCTTATGACTTTACTTCATCATTACTGCAAACTACTATTATATTATAAAGCGAAATTACGTGAAAGACCGAAGATAATAACATATATCGAATTATACTCGCGATTAAGTTTCCATATGCAGCGTTAACTAAAGATTAATCGTCTGAAACTCCGTTCCTTCCTTTTCACCTACGTCTTTCTCGCCGTAGTTTACGGCATAGTTACTTGCATGTCGCTTTATGCATGTAATCTGCGTATATTGCGTTACTGTTCATCGATCATCAACATTTCTTGATAAGTGCGGTTTCTGAATGAGAAACTGCAAAGTTGTACTAAAAAATATTATTTCTTATCCGCTCCATTGTGGATTTATTCTTGGCATTTGAATTATTCCACCATATAGATTTCGATTGTGAGAGAACTGATATGATAATCTGAAATATTATTGTTTATACGACGCAATTTCGTAATTATATATTAATGAAAAAAAAGAAATTAATTAAAACGAACAAGAATGGAGGTAAGTTACTTATCAAGTACTCAAAATATATAAACGTAAATCTGTACGTCGGTTATAAAAATATAAAATAACTAAAAGAAATAACATTTCTTCTTTCTCTATTGCAAATTGTTTCTGTTCCTCTTTGTTTTATGATACGATTGATACGTGACGGATTTACTTAATCGCATCACATACTTTCTCATTCATCATTCATTTTGATAACATTCTCCTTTACGGCGATTCGCAACTTTGTAGGGCTAATCAATATCGCGAGGATCAATTACGATATTAGAATAACTTATCGCTGTTGACTTCTATGTGTTGCAGCGACTTATCTCGACCCAGGAGGATTCGGAGATTCACGGCAATGTCTGAAAGAGGGTGGATCGACACCGCAAACGCCAATCACAGGAAATCACCTTGACGTGCCACGATCAATTGATCCAAATCCCAATCTGCTTAGTCCGGAAATTCTAACACAAAGGAGAGGTAAGTCGTAAACTCATGATATCTTTGATAATACAATCATTTTTATACGAATTCCATATTTTTTCTGATAATAAAAATTATGCTAAATTCAATCCTTTATTAAATAATATGCGATATTCTATAGCTTATTATTTTATAAAAATAAAAATCTACTTTAGTTTTTAATGATAATCTTTCATGAAATTTAGAAATTTATGAAATACAGTTAAGTTGACAATGAAAAGAAATTTGTTTTATAGTCATGTGGAGTTTCAAAAACATTATCTATTATTTCGACATAATTTCGTTGAAAATTTACTTTCTTTATATGTTTGACATACTTTTGTTCATATGTGTAAAGTAGGTTAAAGCGCTAATAACTAACTTTTCCAACGACTTTGACCGTCATCTCTGACGACTTTGAAAGTCGTTTCTAGAAATAGATGCAACCTTTTGTCTTCTTGTTTATTAAGTATTAATATGTGCATCCTTGTAAAATTAAAAAATACAGCTCAATTGGTAAATTAGATGTGTATACCTGACAAGTGTGTCATCATATTGTGACTTAACTTACAGTCAACACGTCTATTTTCATTGAAAACATTTGCAAGTAAAAATTGGAGTACAAAGTCTTGTGATAATAATAACTCAACTTTCGAAAAAATGTGACTTAACATAATATACTTCTAAACTTATATATATATATATATATATATATATATATATATAACTTTTTTCTTGTTTTAAGTGACGATTAAGATAAAACTTTAATATATTTAAACTTGTTGGAAATAAGTCTTCGGAGATATATAATGTTTTTATAAAATGTGGTGTCTAAATGTGAAATATTTCGTGATACTTTTTATCTGTTTAAACCTTGAAAACATCTTCTGTGATAAATGTTAAAATAAATTTTTCTTAGCTTAAAATGTGAATTAAGCGCATATCGTCTTTCTACATGATATTTAAATTTTTCATCTCGAATAACTGAGTCCTAAATTATTATTTTATTTTTTTAATATTATTTTTTATATCTTTTAATGCTAAATTGTGCTCGCAATATTATGTTCCAATAAAATATAAATCAACTTCAGATTTGTGAAAGGATTGATAGTTAAGAAAACACTCTACATATCGATCTTCTTATTTACATTTCAGGGAGCAGAAGACCAAGTATTTTACCAGTACCAGACATGTTGACCAGCTCGACTCTGCACTTACCTGGCCAAGAATCCTTAGACCACGAAGGCGACGAGTCGGAGGACGAAATGGATGACGATGTTCCCTGGAGATCGCCGAGCGAGAAGATTGCGTAAGTATGTTTTTTCTTTTCTCTCGCCAACCATTGTGATAAATTACGCTCGAGAATTCGTGGAGATATCACGACATCGATCTTTGACAATTAATCCAGCACGGAGAAGAGATCTCGTTGAGATTAGCGAAATCAATCGAGTAAAGGGAATTATTAGCAGGAATTTATGTCTCTTCTTTTCTCTTTTTTTTTCAATTTTTTAAATATTTGTTATGAATATCTCGATTCTAGCACGATCGTTATATCCTTTGGGGATAAACGATCTCGCACTCTGTCTCGTGCATCTGCATGACGCGGTCTTGTGCATTCGATTTATATGTGCATTACACATATACATACATTTTATATCTCTGCATACTGTATATATTATATTTTTTTTTGTATCTGCACAAATAATCAAAAACGTTTAAAAACAACTCCTAAAAAGAGAAAAAAATTTTTAGGAAGTAATTAATAAATTAATGAAAAGAAAAGTTAAATATTATATCAACTTAATCAATCTTTTAACGTTATTTCTCTTCTTTTTTTTAACTTACACGCGTCATATTACGTTTGATGTAATTAATTTGTGATTTGTATATGAGATTCTTGAAAAAAACCAAAAATTTGGAGAAGTAATTCAGCCTTTTTGATTAGAAAAATTATTATACATTAAAATTTCGCAGAGAGTTCAAAGCGATCTTTTGAGCGACTCATGTTCTGTATGAAATTTTTTATTGAATTATTTGAATTCTTTATGATTCTCTAACATAATTTTTATGCACTTTTATCACGCATATTAGTATTTCTCTGATTTATGCGCGAGTGCGCATATACATAAATTAATTTATTATCTTTAAAATATCACTTATCAGCTTTGAGCATTCAGGTTACCGCAAAGTATCTTAGAATCAGCAAGATAACAGTACAATTTTATAAAGCTTTCTACATTTTATTCAAATTTTAGCAGGTAGAATTTTTCTTAAAATAATGATATATTGTTGCCTGCCAATTTTTAAAATTCTATTTATCAGCACTGACTTTTATTCCACATAAAATCCCGCAAAAAGGCTTTTGTAGAATCAAGTTGGAGACGAGGTTATTCTTATTTTCCAAAAAAAAAAAAAAAAAAAACGGTACTATCGCACTGTGCTTATAATTTAATGACATCGTTAGCACTAAAATGTGGGCGCGTCAGAAGCCGCCATGATTGCATCGTTCATGTCATCGTAAAGAGAGGGCATCACCCCCGGCTTTTTGCGATGCTATCTTAAATATTTTCGATATTATCATTGTCTTGTCAGCGGGACAGCGTTAGTCCATGCGAGCGTACGCGCCGTCAGCGTGGTGCGATGACCTGCACTTATTTCTCTAGCTTTTGTAACGAGCAAAAACGGCTGCAATTAAAAAAAAAAAGTTAATGATTCTAAAATTATGAAAAGTTTTAATATTTGCTTCTAAACATTTTGGCAATCAAATTTTTAAATATTTTATATTTCTTAATTTAATATTTAATAATTAAATACATTTGCTGTTCAAATAAATTGTGCTTTTAAAATATTTTGGGCAAATGACGAAAAGCGTCACGTTACTTTTCCAATATTTATTAACTCTCTATAAGTAGCATTAGTGTGCTATGCCTATATAGCTAGCAATGAGTACAATTTCGAATACAATCGCTTATTCCCGTATAGTTAATGAAATTTAGAATATAATTTTATAAAACAATATAGAGCATCGAAGTAGGACCTGAAAAAGAGATACAAATTGGGTTTTAAATATTTTTAGATATATTCTTTTTGTAATATTATTTTACATTTTTTTTTCTCCGCCCGTCTTTTCGAACATCTAACATGATAGATAAATCATTAAGCATTTTTATTCGAGACGCGAATGTTTTGACGCACCAGTTTTTTTTTTTTTTTTTAATTTTTTAAATATAATATCGTGCAAGTGAATAGTCGATGTGTCCTGTCTCAATGTCTCTCAATGCCTGTTTCACTAAACGGCACCGGATGGTGCCGTTGAATTGCTGCGCGATGCTGTCCTGCCTGACACCTTATATGTCCTCATGGATGTTTTCGATGTCTTCCTTCTTGCATCGTCCTTGTGCACTGCCGTCTTGCCGCACAACTTTCGTCAAGCAGCTTCAAAGGGTGAGTCTCTGGTTTTATGCTTCTACACATGTCGGTTTGATTTGCTTATTATTTGTTAATACATAGTTTATTCATTTCATAATTTTATTTTACTTTTTACAATACATGATACGTTTACATATGTATATATATTATAATATATCTCCAATTTAAATAAGATATACGTAGTATATCTTAGCTAAACTTAGAAGTTTGCTTGTCAATGTGATGTCGATGTCGTAAGTATACGTGAAAAATAGCAGCGTGCTTCTGCGAGAAATCCGCTGTCGATACTTCCGTGATTTCGTTGTTATAAAAATGTGTTATTGATATATAAATAATGTGGATAAAATATGATTTTTATATTAATCTTTTTAATTAATTACACAACTACGTATAATCGTATCAAATTTACAAAAGGATAAATAAATAATATATATGGGGGTGTATATATAAAATTATTTCTTATAATTATTAAAAAAGATAAATTAAGAACTAAACATAAATATGAAAATTCTACAGCAGAACTTCGTATCTCGAGCATCATTAACTTTATTGTAAAGAGCCTTGAACATTTTCAGCAGAATTAATCGTTGATATAAATTATTCTAGAATATAAATTACAGACGAACACAAGTGCCTCGAGTGTGATAAATGTTTCCGGTTAGACACTATCCCAATCAAACACTATCTACAGTTCGCTGTTTGGATCGCGTGACGCGATGATACTCACGGGATCTGAGCGCGGTGCAAAATGGCTTGTCCCTTTCAATCTTCTTCAAGAGACCTATCTCCGGCTTTCAGAGAACCTTGAAAACCGGTAAACGACGAGTTGAGAGTGCTAAGCTCTCTGTGGAAAAGTACGTCTTCGCGATAAATCGAGATGAGGCCTTGTTAATCCCGTAAAAACTGCGCACACACGTGCACGGTTACATAGCTAATACAAAACATAAAAAAATTAACTCAATTTTTCACTTGAGAAACTCCACGGACAGTTTTGATGAAGCGACAATATTTTTATCAGCCGACGAACATGCCTTCTCAAGTAGTCGTGTTGTTTGTTCGGTCGTTCTCAAGCAACTTTCGTTAATAAAAAACACAGCGCCGAAATCCAACATCATGTAGAGGGCGTCGGGGCGAGATAATCAAGTTTCAACGGTGTTGCAGGATTGTCAAGGGATTCCCACCGGTTTCACCCTTTATTGGAGTTTCACCAACCTTGTGCTACCTTCTGAAGGAGAAGAAGCCGCTCTGTTGCCTTCAGCTGGCTCAGGTATGCCTAATTTCTACAATCGATTCTCCAGAAAGTGAAACTGAATCGTAAAAATCGTGACCGAAATGACGTTGATGTTTAACATTCACAATCTACTTCGTCGATCTATTAGGTGTGTCAGCATTGCAGCTACAGGAACGCCAAAGAGTACAATTGGCAGAACAAGACCATCATACTGGCGGCGGATTACGCCAGCAACGGGATTTACAACTTTATAATACCCTTAAGGGCACATTTTAGGTACTTATTGTATCAGTAACGCGCTTCAATATATGAACATGTCTTTTGGACTGCTTATTTAATTCGACAAAATTATTCGCAGAATTTCTAATTATTCTGTGTAAACAAAAATTTCATTATTTACTTTGCAACTAGTTTTATTTTTACATCGAAATAATGCGAACGATGCTGAGTAACTTTGAAATTTTGGCATACCTTTAATTTAAATACAAAGCTATCTATTTCTTTATGTTAATTTTATTTTATTTATTAAGAAATTATCTGATGATTAAAAAATTATGTATAGAAGAAATTTGTCGATTTATCGTTAAACAGAGTTAACGGATAGCTAACGAGCGAAAGTATTTTTTTTAGGTCGAAAACGTCGTTAAATCCGATCATCCTTTTACTGGAGAGAAAACCGGAAATCGCATTTCTCGACGCAGTGTCCTATTTTCCATTAGTCTACTGGATGCGTGGCTCCATCGACTGTCTTGACGATCTTCTTCGGGCGGGTATCACTTTGGCGGAAAATGTCGTGGTCGTAAACAAGGAGCTCAGTAATTCCGCCGAGGAAGACACTCTGGCTGATTGTAATACGATCGTTGCAGTACAGACTATGTTCAAGTAAGTGTGTGCATTTCTAACGAAAAATCTGATAAAACATATTTTGGTTTGAGTGGAAGAGTTTATAATTTAAATTTCTAATTAATTTCTTACAAATTAATTTCTTTAAGAAAAATTATAATTTCGCACTAACATCCCGCGACGGCTCTCTATGCCTTTCTATTGTATTAATTGATTGTTATCATTTGAGCCTTTCCTTTATATGTGTTAGATTGTTTTAAATTTCTAATTTTTTTTTTAACAAATTTTTTAGTTTAAGAAATATATATATATATGTATGTTTCGAATGTGTGCATTTTAATCTCTAAATACGCAGTCTTTTACATCAATGTTATTTTAATGCCGCGTTGAAATAATTGTTAGGATGTAAAATGTGAAAATTAATTTATGAAAATTATTAAGTGCAGAAAAAAGAAAGAGCAAAAGATACAATGTTCATGAATATACATCACGTGGAAGTAATCGATAAAATTACGTAAACTCTTTAATGCGATTATTTTTCTGTTGATAGATTCTTTCCAAGCATAAAGAGCATAACGGAGCTGTCCCAATCGAGCAATATGCGTTTCATGCAGTTTCGGGCGCACGACAAGTACGCTTTGCATCTCAGCAAAATGGAAAAGGTACTCCTCAGTGCTACTACCGATGACAACTACTCCGCTGAGCCTTCGATGGGCTCCCCGGTAACACGATATCACTCATTCTCCGACCTCTGATAATGGATTGATTGATTGTTGAATTGATCGATTAACTGCCAAGTATCTTCAACGTTGTTGTCGCTCTTGTACTGTCGCAATTCACTTCATTCGATTCCTAACATTGCACATGAATTACAAAATTAATATTAACGCGTAAATCTAAAATTCGTGATTTACAAACAGATGAAAGTGTTGGCAAACGTGCACATTTGCTGCTTGTAAAATTGGTTCTTTTTTTTTTTTCATTTTACCGCGCATACTGCGATGTATTTTCCGGCGCGGTTTTTATACAAATCTAATTGACGGCGGAAGCGCGCGCACGCGTGTTCAAGGTTGCGGAAAACTTAAAAGGACACTTCCCGAGATTTGCGTTTGCCGACCTCGTAAGGCCGTCGGAAGTAAGCGGAAAGAAATTACGAGAGTGAAGTCATTTCGCGCGGAAACCACTTTGCTTTAAGTGCTGCTTTCCGCATGCATCCTTGTTGCTCCACTTGTCAACCTTGCCAACGCTTTCACAGCTTTACTTTGTTCTTTGGCTCGCGATATTGACACGGAAGAGTTGAGATGGATTTTTTAATAGAACTCTGAGGAAAGCCAAACATAACACGTAATTACATTATGATCGGCATCTCGTTATAGCATCGTCGAGTATCTTCATATTTTTATTATATTCAATTATATATTGATTATAAACAGTTTATTAACAAAAAATCAGTATACAAATCAGAAATATGTACATATACGATGTCAGCAATTATAAATTTCAAAAATGCAAATTATAATTGTGGATAACTGGTAAGAGCGATAAGAACGCGCAAAATACTTGCAACTTTATGAAGTCATTTTGTCAGTATGCCGCTTATAAAAATCTAGATATCGATGCATGAGTCACGATAAACTCTCCTTCGTCATATTTTATATGCAGATACATATTGTCCCGTTGTGTTTAATATGTCAATAGCTATGTTCCGTAATGGTTTTTAACATCCATTTGAAATCATAGCAAATATTATGGTGACTCACGCTTTGAAATTAATGCTGTTTAATAGATTAGATTCTCCCGAAGTACTATAAATATTTCCTTTGTCTTCCTGCAAGTATAATATATATTATTTCACTTTCCCATCTTCCTCTAAAGCATGATATTATTAACTTGCACTACTCGAAAAATTGCCTATAATCCCTGTACAAACTTTGCTACAGTGGCGTGCAAAAATTTCCGGCCAGTAACATTTTGTACTCTAAATTTATAAAAAAAAAGTTTAGTGAAATTTTATTGGACTTTTTTTTGTTTATCATTTAGAGTACAAAATGTCACTAGCCGGAAACTTTTGCACGCCACTGTATGTCAGGTATGACGAGTGTGCAAATTGCACTTTAAATAATAATTTATTTCTTACAACACGTGACACGAATAAGTAGATGAATAAATTGTTAATTAAATTAATTGAATGTTTAAGGTAACAATATCTGTGGCTCGAAACTAAGACAACTAATATTTGACGAATAATTTAGAAATAGACTGATGATTGTGATTTTAGAGCTTGAAGCTAACAATACTTATTTTAGCTGTGTCGTGAAAAGTGCTATTAGATATTTTAACAACGAGCTACAGATATATTAAGTCTCATTATTTTATTACACATTACGTTTGTAGACCAAAATTTCCATAATATCAAAGTTGGGAATCCTTTTCGCCCTCGTCGTACCCTGTTATGCCACACCATTACGCGATAGCACCTAGATCTTCAATCTTCTGCTCTCCATTCTTTCCTACGAGAGAGAAAGGGGGGAGGATGTGAAATTGCTCACGTCACGTTACTTTCGTACTATAAAGTTGCATGGTGCGATACGATATGTTTGAAGATTTGCATATTTTAAATATCCAGCTTATATTATAAACATAGAGATATCAAAGTAGAGCCCTCCCGTTACAAATATCAACTTCGGAATTAGAATTGGTTGGTACGACTGGAGAAGAAAGTGGAATGAGTCAATTCAGCGCGTCATCGTGTAAATTAAGCACACACATTTGATGCAATTGCGATGTGTCGTGGCGTTGCGTTGGATAGGTTCAGATGGATCCTTAATTTAACGGAACCTTGATGATGTATATGTTGTAGATTTTTAGACAATTGACATTAAATATATTATACACCACCACACTGTAAGAAATGACTAACTTTTTTAACAACTTGTACATTAATATGGAAGATATGAATGCTTGCATTTGGTTGCTAGAAATTTTTATCAAAGCACTTAAAAATTAAAATTATCGTTTCGTACTCAAACGGAAAATATTGACATGAGCAGTACATATTTAGATAAAAGAGAAAAATGCACGTTATCGAAAAATGTAACGAATTCTAGGAACAATTGCATAGCAGCTGATGATATTGTGTAGAAATGAAATCAAATCGTAATCGGAGATCGGCAATGGTGTTCGCAGAGAGAAAAGGAAAGAGGATCTCACATATCGTACATGTTCCGATTGCCGTTCGCCGCCGGCAGTGTCTTCAGCGCCTCAATGTTAGACACGTTACTTTATCAAGCGTTCGTCAAGGACTATGTTATAACATTTGTGAGGCTATTATTGGGAGTGGATCAAGCGCCTGGATCTGGATTCCTCACTTCGGTAAGCAATCGCGTAAAATATAAACAGTTGTCACGACATATATTTATTTTTGTGAACCATTTTTAATATATTTCTAACAATTTCTATCTATTTTTCAAATTTGAATATATGAAAAATAAAAAAGTCGAATCTCAAGAATCAAGAGACTTGATAATTTATTTAGACAATTTTTATATAGAAGTTGTTACCAAAACGCTACTTAACAATGCTTATTATTCAACGTTATCGCGAACGCGATAATAATGATTGCAGATGCGCATAACGAAGGAGGACATGTGGATAAGAACGTATGGCAGATTGTATCAGAAACTCTGCTCGACCACTTGCGAGATACCAATCGGAATATACAGGACGCAGGACACCACTGTGTCCGATTCCTCGCATGTAAGTATAATTCCACGTTTTTTTTTCTTATCTGGGGAAAAGTTTCTAGCCGAAGTAGTTTGTTACTTGTCTATTTTCTATAAAGACAGGAAAAATCTCTGAATGGCGGCTATGAGTAGCGCATGGTTGTGCTCTCGCTCTTTCTTTTGATTCCCTGTTTCTGTCTTCTCGTGGCATTTCTCGGCCTAATCCTGCCGCGCATAAATAACTCGTGCCAGGACCGTTGCATCCTGACGAAGCGACTTTCATAGCACGTTATCTCATTCCCCAACTCATTAATCTTTGCGTCTTTGGAACTTGCATCGTGCTAGACTTAGTGTTGCTCATGACGTTTTGCTTTCGTTGACAACTTTAATCTCCGGTATGTGATAATGATAACATGTAGTTAACGAAATATGAGTAATTTTGGAAAGCGTTTGACGCTATAATGTTCGTACGTAAAATTTTGGTATGCCTTGACATTTTTATTTATAAAATTTCCCCACGAAAACGAACACGAATCGATGTTTGCAGTTTGAAAGTATAGATTATTTCAACGCTGTTACTGCGTTCCGAGCGTTAACGTCCCCACCGAGAAGCACGCACTTCGATGGAAGAAGTCGATCGATCTAATCGTTATCATCGGGCGGCAGCAATCCGTGCTGCGCTCGGACGCGTAATACGGCGCTGTGTGCGTGAAATCGCGGCATCAGCGATGCGCTATCATTAGTAAGGTTAGAAATTGCTTGTCGTTTTAGCAGGGCGACTCAGACGCGGAAAGCGACACCGGCGTCGGTGTGACGTACAAGGTGCGTCATTCGGCGGCAGCATCATGCCTTGCGAATTGCGCGACGCGCGACAAGGGTGCATCTGCTGTGAGTAAAACGTCGTCGTGGTGGCTGTTCTTCTCTTCCGACCGTTTTGTGTCTTTCCGCCTCATTCTCTCTATTCTCGCCTCTCTCACTGTCGCGCTCTCTGCCTCTCTCAATAATACCTTTCTCTCTCTCTCCTACTCTTTTTTTTTTTTTTTTCTCTTTCCCCTCACACTCTGTCTGATGGACGTCCAGGCTCGTCTGCCGCAGCACAGCAGCGCATGTGAAACGCCATGTCGTTGCATCCCCGACTGATTACGCTCAGGAATTTTCGATCGCCTTCGCAGAGTCGCAGCCGTTTTTTATCTATTGCTTAGGATTTAAGGTCAATCGATTGTGGCGCTCAGCCGATATCGAGAAGGTGGCTGTAACAAGTAGCGATAATGGTTTTTATAATAGCTTGAGAGCCGCGTGCATCAAGCCACTTGTTGCATGTGGCACACGATAATAAAATACGTAATTGTCTCTCTAATTGCCTTTGTTACATTTAACAGATAATTTATACGCGAAACATGAACTGATTGTCACTTTCGAAAAGCTTTCGTTTTACATTTCGTAACGGTTAATCCGTCGCTTCGTGAAATCGAAAAACAGTTTCCAAAGGATTAAAATGTTCCACATAATGCAATATTTTATTTTATACTGCACTTTTTACAAATAGCACGTAATTTGAAATGCACGATGCCTAATGTCACTATCTGTGCAAAATTAATAATACGCACACGAGATGACCGATGGCCATTTATTCACGCCACCTCGTTGATATCACCGACCGTCACGCCAATCTGCCTGTCTCGGCAAACGCAAATATCTTAATGCTTCATCGTCTTTTTCATGCACCGGCAGTATTCGGTGAGTCTCGGCGACGAGGCGCGCGACAACCACGCACAGCAGATCGAGCGCGCGGAGATCGCGAATCTGGTGCGCTCGCGGATGGAGTCGCTGAACCTGCCGGTCGCCGACTACGACGACGTGTCGGAGAAACGCAACAGTCTCTCCTACGTGATTATCAATCCGAGCTGCGATCTCAAGCTCGAGGAGGGCGACATCGTCTACCTGGTGCGGCCGAGCCCGTTCTCCGCGCAAAAGACCTTCGAGCGGCACAACTCCCGGCGCAAGAGCAACATCAGCTTCTGCTCGGCGCAGCTCGCGTCCCAAATGAGCGCAGCGGTCGCGGCCGCGGGTCTGCAGACGGGCGGTCCGGGAAGTCGTCGCGGCTCCGGCATAGGCTTACCCAGGGCGCCACCTTTGGGCACGACGAAATCGAATTCGCTGTCTCTGCCCGACAGTCCGACCGTGGCCGGCACTCTGCGCGGTCGCTCGAACTCCCTCAGAGTCGTCGACGACATCCTGCTGCGGCGCAGCAATTCTCTGAGACAGGGCCTGACGACCAGGCGGAAGAGCAGCCTGGAGGACATCGGTCTCGGCGCGCTCTCGCATCCCTCCAATCACAATCCGATCAAGATCGCCTTGAACGGCTCGATCGGCCTGGAAGTGACGCCGCCTGAGGAGGGCTCGCACGGCGGCGTCGGCGCCACCAACACCGGCATCCTCGATGTCGGTCTGCCCTCCATGCCGGAGCTCAACGCGGCCCTGGGGCCCAGCCTCGGCGCCGGCCTCGGCGGCTCCCTGGGCGGCCTTTACGATCCGCCCTCCCTCACGATGCCGATGGGCTCGCCCTGCCAATCGCCGCAGATGCAGGGCCCCGCGCAAGACCCGCAGCACATACAGGGGACAATAGTATGATATAACCTTATGTGGGGACGCAGGCTCTCCGGCGTGGCGCGAAATAAGTGGCTGTAAGCGTTCCCACATGGCGTTCAGAATCGGGCGTTAAGAGCAGCGTCTGTAAACGGCGCTCGTAAACGAGTAAGAACATGCACACACGGGCGGCGTGTATCTCGTGGGACTGACCAAGCCGTTGGACGAGACGGCCGGAGAGCAAGGTGTTTCGACGAAACCACCATCTGACCGGTGATTGTTTCCAGCGTCTCGAAGGGTGCTTCGATGTTTCTCCGAGCAAAGTGAATTGGGGCGAGAGATTATTTCGGCCAAATTTTTCGTGTCTGTCTGTATTATAATTCTTGCGCAATGTAGACGTACACGTAATTCAATTCTTTTCTCCATATTCGCGCAAAACAATATAAACGAAAATTTTGTTGCAAATTCAGAAAATCGAATTAACGCGATCGATTTACGAGAATAATCAAGGAGCTCGTAAAAGTGACACATCATTGAAAACTTGTGCGCTAAATCTTGATTCCAGTGCCAAGTTAATACTGTTCAGCTACTCTCGCCCCAATTTACAGTAGCATTTTCTTTATTGCAGCGAAGCGGCGCGATATATTTATGACAATTCGTGGACCTAACCGCAGGTATATCATATCGCAACTGTGATACGCCAGACGTTGATTCCCTGCGGAAGTGTATGCTTTCCATTCACGAGAACTTTGTTGCAGATTTCAATGCCACCGTCTTATCTTGTGAATGAAGAATCGCGTCGGGCGTTTGTCAGAAACTAGCAATTTACCGCTAGAAGGCGATGTTACGAGCTTCATTTCAGTATATCTTACTTTTGTAATTCATATCTGTAGCAAACCGCGTTCTTAAAACGTTTTGCTCTCTAGGTCGCCTCTAGCGTCGCTTTTTGCGACGTCCACGCATGCGATTTCATTCATCGGACAGTAGATCGGGCGAGTCAAGTGCGAAAGGCACTTAAATGAAGCGCGTGATGACGGCGCGTTTATTCGGAGTCACTTGCGATTCACATATTTGATGCAAATTATTGCACATTGATATTATTTTTTTCGACTCTAGAATTAATTCTTGAGATTCGCTATACTTTTCTTTAAGACAAAAGTTTATCTTTAATTAAATTGCAGTGTAAACAATTTTATCTACTTGATCAATATCTGATTGAAGTAAAGTCTATGTTTAAATAAAATAATGTGATAAAAAGTTTGAGAAAAAAACTGTAAAATTGCAAGCCATTTATTAGCTATTCGACACAAAGAAGTACTTTCTTCTAAAATATTTAAAAAACAATTTTTTTACTTAATGTTACATTATTTATGATTGTTAACTGTTAAACTGAAATCACAATTAATTCAATTGATTCCACTCGTTCGTTATCCATTTCACACATTTTCGCAAAAGAGATACAAAAACGAGAATATAGCAGGAATGAGAACACAACGCACTCCTCGATTCCTACTTATTGTTAGCGTCAGCGCTCAGCGATCGAGCGCAAATAATTTTATATTAGAGAGATTTACGGCGAGAAAGAGTCTATTATACATATTATACAGTTACGATGTATGACCATTTTAATCATATCACGCGAGAGTGTTGTTCGCGCGGAAGTCACCGTTATATCCTACATAAATAGGAGGAAGAGTATTTTAGACAAGACTTAAGTGCTTAGAATACGCGCGTATATATTATCATGACTTTTAGCGTGACTGATAAATCATCCACGGTGGATTTAACGTCGAGTCGCAGGACGATTCTCGACTATCACAATCCTCCCTGGCGACGCGGAAATTTACGGTCGATATTTCGAAACGATATAGACAAAAAAAAAAAATATGGCATCGTAAAAATTACGAAATAAGCGAGAATTGATCGCGAACAAACCGCACGAGAACTACTATTACTACCTTCTTCTTCTTCTTCATTTACTCTATTAGTTTTAATCTTGATCCACGTTTCTTGGGCACGAATCGTCCCCAAGAATTAGTTATTCTTAGCGAGCGAGCATGATTGTTCTCGCTTGATATTTTAATAATTCGTTCAATTAGCTAGTCGGACACGAGGGTCGTTATTCATGACTCAAAACAGGTTGCACCAACTGGATTATAATTACTTAACTGTGGATAAGGTTTCTCTGTCCATTTACAAATAGCCATATTACATTTTAAGTTGATATCGATAATATAAGCGTTAAAAAATAAAATTCCAAAACTCAAAAAATTTTTAAAAGTTATTTGAAAGATTTAGCACATCTTTTAGATATCTTTTGGATGTTTGTGTGTTATCTGAACAAGAGGAAGAAGTGTTCTATAGTTAGTATGGCCAGATTGGTGCAACCATTCATACACAATAGGATCTAAATTTCGATGCGGCGTCGCAATTGCGGCGCTCGCAGCCAAATGCAATCATTTGTTGACCAATTTACACGTTTCTTCGGCCAAAAAAGTTACATTATCGAGTACCTGCTTCGATATTGCTTTTATTAAGTCTAGTCAATTTAGTCTCGTTAGATGTGCGACCAGAAGTATATTCCACGAAACAGCTTTGCAACTTTTTAAATTACTATTTCCTGTCCTTTTATCAATTTGCAGTAAATAAGAATTTTTTCGCGTTTGAATGAAGCGGAAATGGTAGTGTATTGACAATTATATATAAGGCAAATTGATATATTAAAAGTTGGAATAATATTAATTTGCAATTATAGAGAAATCCAATTTTTGACGTTGCTGGATTATTAATGACAATATTTTTTATTACGTAACTTGGAAATAGACATAGATCTATAACAAAAATCTATATTATAATCAAATAAATAAAAAAATTAAAAAAAAAAAAAACAAGAATTATTAGATATTTTACAAAAAAAATAGTACTGATAAGATTTAATATAACTATAATTAAAAAGATTGGAACAAAAATTAGACACCAAGAACGAATCTATGAACCCAAGACCTAAAACAGAAAGCTGAAAGTTGCTTCGTGGAATACGAGATCAGATTCTAACACTAAATACGATAATTTATTCGCGCAAAATCGAGATAAAGTGTGAGGCGAGTCTCTTGAATGCGCTTTGTACAAAATCAAAATGTAAGATAAGTAACGCTCTATCTCTCTCGTTTGTGACTCGTTTCGTGCTTAATCGAGACTATCAGAATTATCGTATCAGAATTACCGTATCAAAGAATTACCGTATGTGCGCCTCGAAATTATCGCATTTTCGTTATTCTGGCATCTGACCGAAGCGAAACGGTTCTTTCCAACATCTGGTTGCTCGCGCGCGTTCGAATCTTCAATCCAACCGTTCTCTCTCATTCTGTATCGCTGTTTTCTCTCCGTTAACTCCCCCTGTCTTTCTCTCTTTGATTAGCGATGGGGAGACCATGTCACCTTCGCCGGCGACGATGACCGTAGACTTTTATATGTAGATAGCACGCGAGCGATTAGCTTTCAAAAAGGAGGATGATGAAAAATTTTCTATATTGTAAGTAGAACAGATTCTTGAATCCCAAATCTGAAGAGCTCGATGAGCGCGAGCTAACACCCGAAGAGTAATCGCCTTGGAAAAAGTCGACAGTTTTATATGATTTTTTCGAGGAATGTCGGTTATCCGTATTGCGGAATTCCCGATTTCCCGATTAAACGTTCACGATTCCAGTTTTTCGAATCTTCTCTCTTTATTTTCTTTCAAAAAAACAATTTTGTTGAAGTTGAAAATGATTTTTAGGCGCACAAACAAAATCTACATTCCTTTCTTTTTGTTTAAACAAAAATATTGACGAAATATTGCGGGGTTGCAGAGATAAATGCGTCCGCGTGTCTTTGCGACATCACCAAAGTGAAATAAAATGGATATTCGGAGAGAATGTATATACATACTTACAATTAACAATAGGATCAGTCCAATATGATGTGACCTGACTCTTTCATAGCTTTTTGGTTCTTTTTCGAATTCAAGTAAATAATCTAATAGAGTATCACGTCATAATTTAATGCGGCAAAGTCGCGGCGATCTCTCGCGAGATGCTTGCTGCTCTCGAGGAAGATTGTTCGAATTACGTCTCGAATGAGGGCGCGATCGATTCTGCGAAACCTTGTGTAAAATATTTCTTACAATATGCAAGAATTGAAGTTCCATGCGCAACTTTTGCGCAGTGTAGGGTAAATAGAAACGATTTATAGCGTGTGCAGTGTATGTTTGACTCTTCGTAACTCTTCGACAAACAAAAGATCGAATTTGGCTCGATTCTTTGAAGTGTAATATTATTATATTTGCTTCAACTTGTAATTCAGAAATATAAAATCCGCGAGAGAAAGAAGTTTTCTTGCAAACATAGTTCATTAGTTTAGACATTAATTAGACAATTAATTTGTAACTAATGCTATATTTTTTACAAGATGGATCAACTATTATTTATTTTTTTTTTTTGTAGCAAAATGTTACGAAAGTTATTAAATTCCGCAAATGTTTAACGTTTGTAACTTTTCTCGTTTAATCCGTATTTCCATTAGGATGCAAACATGTGATTAATAGTTAAATTTTTCTCTTCCCAATGTTCAATATGTTGTAATAATTTTAGAATTTAATTTAGAATTTAATCCCGTTCTAAAAATGTAGAAGTTATTTCCCGCATTCGTGATGTAAAACTCGAAGAGCACAAGTTTTTCTTAACGTTTGTAAGATTACTCGTCAAAGTTCTCGTGCCTTTATAACGCGAGAGTACGCCATCGAACTGAGTTTTCTGAATGTTTCGGTATATAAATAATTTTATGCAAAAGGATAATGTCGTATATTTGCTTGAGAGTAAATTTTTCCTTTTTGGTAATTTAAATATGATGTTTTTTTATAACTATATGGGTCCATATCTTTGTTATATTTAATATTATATTTAGCTTCACTGTCGAAGTTGGAGTTTATGCAATATTGTTTTTAATATCAGTATGAAAAACAACAATCGGATAAATAGATTTCGCAGTAAATGTTTGACAAGAATGTGGACTATCATTCTTTTCTCCACAGGATTGTAATGACATCCGTTTAATTTCAATGAATTCTCAATTTTCTATCTATATTTTACGCAGCGTTTTCTTATCTTTAAAAATACGCTTAGAATTAAAAATATTATTCTCGAAATAGAACAAAGATGACATATTCCAGAGAAGTGATTAAACTACACCTTCTTTAATAATATCTACACATTAACGCGTTTCCAATTACGATTGTTTTGTCATAATTACATCAGTTTGCCAACTAGAAGTGATCATATTTTGAAGCGCGAGTTCGTTTTCCATTTCGAAGAGAGGCGCACATGTTTTCTCGCGGATGCACCGAACATCACACAAGTTCCTTCAAAAGTTTAAGCAAGAGCTTGGCGCACCTCGAACGAGCTCTCTTCGAATGGCGCGAGTTTTACAGAAGCGTCTAGCAAGATTCTCATGATAAGATTTAAATAATTAAGCATTCCTCGACCACAAATACAACTATAAACGGCTGTACGTAATGTAAAATAATTAAAGCAGAAAAACAGAGAGAGAGAATGTATCTATATATATAAAAAAAAAAATATATATATATATGTGCGACGTTGTAACGCGATGCGTGCGATGTGCATGTAAATTTATTATAAATAAATTATTATAAAGCAATGAAAAGTTTTGTTCATGAAGAGAGAGAAGTTCTTGTATTATTAAAGAGAATTCCAACTTGATAATAATCTAAGTAAATTATAACCGCCTATTATCAGTTGATAAACTTGAAGGAAGAATATAAAAGTAGAAATCAATAATAGAACCAGAAAATTATAAATAAGTGTATGTGTGGAATGTTTATTCTATGCACAATTGTCGTATATACATTACATATATTACGTATAACATTCTTTATCTGCACGATATATAAATACAGAGTTTAAAAACATTATCGACAAGAATGAGTCTAGTTAGCCAGCTAACAGGCGCTCTTCACAGGCTTCAGCACGTTCTCGGTGAACTGACCGACTATGTTACCCCTCGGATGATAACATGCCACTATCACACACGTGCCGTCCCGTTTGGCCATAGCAATACCCATTTCGGACGTGCTTTTCCAGACAACTTGTGTAAAGTGGCCTGCAAAACAAAAAATATTAACAATACATTCTAATCGTATTACAGATTGCAATTAACTTTAAAGTCCTACTTTTTATCATTCGAAAGTTTATTAAAAAAGTTGAATATAATTACACGAAATGTTATAAATATTTTTTGGACGATAAGCGAGTTTTCGAAACAAATTAATTTTTAGGTAAATATGGTGCGCTTTTTCATCTTTAAATTCGATTTAAAATCTTGTTTGCTGTCTGTAGACTGTACGTTCTATTAATTTTCTTTCGACATTGCATTTATAGTATATTAAAAATGACATATAAAAATGAATTTATACGTACATGTGTTGAGAACTTTCGGCTCGATGCCAAATTTGTGCTCTTTTTTCTCGGAATACCACTTCGAAACGACTTCGCGCGCAGACACGATCAATTTGGGATCGGAACATTGCATTGAATAAATATTTTCGCCGTACGGTGACGACGACTGAGGTATTAATTTATTTGTGTTCAGCAATGTGTTCGCCCAAGCCTGTGGACAATTGAACATATGTAGCGCATTCGAATTTTCTGCACCATTTTTTTTTTCCGATCTTCAATCAACCATGCGGGATTTAATTCGGTTTAATAATATAAGATAGCATAATTTTTCGAATATTACTCCAACATTATACCTTGGCAGCGGCTGTTAGTTCCGGACTCAGCCTCAAGTCCGGTACACGGTGTCTCCTCCTGTACTCATTGTGAACTAACAGCGCCTCTTGCTGCCACGCCTGCTCGTCCATCATATACTGTTGCTTTAGATCGGTAAAATTAATTCGCTTTGTCGGACTAGCATCTACAGGTGGCAGAACGTTCTCCGTGAAACTGCCTAGAAAATTCCCAGCGGGATTATAGTTGCACACAACGTAGACCTCTCCGTTTCGATTTCTGGCCATTCCCACTCCCAGCTCGGTGCTGTCCCTCCAGATCACTTGCGTGAAATGACCAGTCTTCAGTGTTGTCGGCTCCTTTCCGTACTGGTGCTGAGCTTCCTCAGCGTACCTGAAGAAAAGCAAGAACTTCAGCTAAATTGTGCTCAAAGATTTTGCTATCGACAAAAAGAACGAATCTATGCTACGCAATTTACATAAAAATTGGAATTTATTTGTCTCGAGAAAAGCAATTGCACATCGGCGAAAATTAAACTTGTATTTTTTTTTATACGCATTTAATAATGATTTAAATGTGTATTAATGGAATAAAGCAATATATTGTTCTATCATTGTGTAGGCTACGCTAAGCATAACATATTTTATAAAATTTTACCATTCATTCACCGGCTCTTCGCCGCCGACGACAGTCTTTGGATTTGAGCTCCACATACAATAGAGATTCTCTCCATAATCAATGTTCGCCCTGTGTTCTAATCTACCCCTAGCTGCCAATATGTTGGCCCAGTCTTGACTTGTCTTGCACAGCTGTGGATAAACAAGCATCGTTACTTATCGTAAAGAAACGCCGACAGAGATTGCTCCATATTTCCGCGAACTTTCGCGAATGAAAAAGACCATCGCGAGCATAAAAAATCGCGAGTTTCTTGGAAGTTACTCAGACGAGGTACAATTTTATGGCGGCGTAAAAATATTAATGGTAACCTGCTTGCTGAGTCGTAATGGCGGTGCTCCATGCCGCGATCGGTAGAAATTGTGCGTATCGAGGCAGACGTTGATGAATTCCTTCGGAGGCCCCGATCTGCGCACAGATGGTTTACGCGTGTCAGTCTTTGTTATCTATAACACAGAGAGAACACCGTATGACAGATCCAAATTGAATAATAAAACCGCAAATAATGAAAAACTTACAATCACGATCGTGGAAATATCGCGGAACTATCTATGGGGGTTGGCACTGACCTATAGTGATGATTTCCCATCGTTCTATAGAAGCACGATCATCCTCTACACGATTAGAATGCCCGTCTGTAAATTTTTGCTCGCGCTTCCGTTTGCGTGACCGCTTGTTAAATTTCTCTTACTTGCTGGGAAAATTTACCGAGCAAACTGCGATTCACGTATATTCCAGGTACGAATAACGAGAAAATAATACAGAGACAAAGCTAATGATTAAATTAAATATCGTAATCCGAGATGCGATCGGAGTAACATGAGACAGCGACAAAAAAGTTCTCATGCAACTTGAATTGGCGGTAGCTTCAGAGTTCTTTGATGATCGTTTGTTTAATTGTCTATCATTCGCACAACGTAGGCGACGACTCGATAAATTGGATGACAAAAAATGTAAGCGTAAAGAGAGTTAAATAATAAAGTGATCCTAATAATTATTAATTGAATAAAAACAAAAATTTACGAGTGAGATACTTGAAAAAGAAAACGAAAAGAAACTGCTATCACTAAATTAATTCTCAGCATATTATTAGAATTCATACTTTATTAATTTTAATTTTAGTTTCAGAACTTTTTGGAAAAAATCTAACTAAGAATTGATGTTTCTCCTTACTTTTGTCAATTATTCATACAATGAGTTAAGAATATAAAAAATAAAAAAATATTTTTACATTATTAATTGCTGATATATTAAACAAGATGCAAATGAGAACTTAATATAAATTGATTGAAAAGCAGTTATTAAAACATCGAGCAGTTATTAATACCTGCCGTTTGATAAACGCGCATCTGTGCGCGTTACAAATTGCTTGACCGTTTTGCGGGCAAGGTCATTAACGTATAAGTGCGAAAATCTTAGCGTGCATAAAGAATAAACTAAGCGAATGGGAACGCAACGACACGCGCTCGCGGAAAATGGAGCGGAAAAATTGATTTCGCGAGCGCGCGAAGCGCAGTCTGAACTTCTGACAGATTAGTCATCACGCAAAGCCGGACGATCAACGTGGCGCAATGATCTACCGATCAACCGTGGTGGCGAAGCGCGGAGTCAGACGTGACTCTCGGAAAAGGGACGATTCTGAGTCATCGCGAGATGGCAATGCACTTCTCCGGCAAAATCTCATGGTGGTTTAGCTCTCCTTTCACGCTGCACGCGACCGTCACATGCAGCGAGACCGCCTGTAAAAGCTGCGCTTTCCAACCGAGATCGGCTAATTTATTAAGTAGGCTGAAACCAGGCTCGCGATACGAGAAGATTGCAGCGGACTGATTGATGAGAAACCAGCCACCGAGGAAACCGTCACGAAGATACAATCAATTAACACTTGTGTTTCTATGCTTTCAATTATGGACACGTCTTTTCCTCACATTTGCAACATATTAACGTGAAACAATCCAGTATTGTTGGGTTTTTATGCAGCTATATAAAAATAATCAGTAATTCAATTTTTATAAATAGTACTAAAATGGACAATTTGTTACGCGATGCAATTTATCCTCGTGCAAAAAGAAACCTGTTCATGGTGTAAACCTGATCTTACAGTGTGCTCTCTTAAACACGAGATTTATATAAATAACACGATCTAGTTGCGTGCGATGTTGTTAGCTCGATCCGCAATTTGCGTTGTATATTATTTGCTCTCTTTATTTTGATACAATATACATGTTTATATTCACACAAAGGTATGGAAGCGAAATAGAGAACATTTCTAGCGCCTTTAAATCTGTTTACATATTCTCGCTTCATACTTTTTCTAGTTATTGACATTTTAATTTTTAACTTTTTAAAATTGAATGAAGAGTATAAATTCCAGATATAGAAAATTTTTTACAACGTCAGAACTTTGCAAGTAGTTTCGATATCTAATTACAGTTCTTTTAGCTAGGTGTCCTTGAAAATGTTAAACTTTGAAACTTTTAACATAATATATTCTGAATTTTTATCTTGGATTCTGGCAATATCATATTTTTGGATTTGTGATGTATGTTTTTTTTTTTTATCGAGGAGAAGTTTTTTTTTCGGTAATATAATAAATAATTACCTGTGAGGACGAATATCTCGCGGAATCAGGAGACGCCGATGAGGACCTGGCGCTGCTGCAGGACATGCCATCGCTTCCTAGACTGCCATGGAAACTACCATGCAAAGAATTCGACAACGGTCCTGGCGACGCCGGCGATGCCGTCAACGGAGACTTCGACCTTACTGAATCTGTCCTCGACCTGAAAGCAAATCGATTGCACGGTATACGAGGAAATACAGAGCTCCTTTTTGCTCCGGACAGCACAGTGACGCGTAGTGAACACTGAGCGCTTTAAACAAGCTTTTCAGTTTATTATAATGTTTCTGCACTAGAAGCTACTTCATGTAAGCGGATGTAAGTTAATTTTTCTTATTGTGATCGCTTTAAGAATTCCTTATAATTTTTGTCATTTCACATTCTGCAAAAGTTTGAGAAAAAATCGTTAAAACTATTCTGACAATAATTGCAAGTAAAACGTCTACGATTATTAGGATTGATTATTGATAATTATATTATATTATAAAATAAATATTTTTAATAAAACAAAAAAAAAATTGTTCAAAAATAAGAAACTGGTAATTAATAAAACAAATTATTATTTTAATTAAAAACAACACAAACAATAATAAGAATAAAGATATTATTAAAAAATTTCTTTTAAAAGGAATTCTTACTAATATTAAATAATGAAATTCAATTGAATGAAGTTCAGAAGAAGAAAATAAAGATTGCATTGAAGAAAGTTATTATTTTAAAATTATTTTTAGACATGTCATTTTTTGAAAAAAATATATTGTTTATTAATTTTTCTGTAATATTAATAATGCGTAAGTTAAGAATAATTATAAATTAAAAGTTAAAATAAATTATTTTGTGCTGCAGGAAAGAGTTTTAAAACATAAATAAACAGTAATTTATATCATTTGTTTGAATACTTTTTACACTTTTCTGTTATGACTGATATGATTTGATCTTCCTCTGATCTCATCTATTAAACAAGCGATAACGAAACACGTGTGATACTAAGCTTCATGAATCATAAAACATGTTAAATGAATTGCGCAAATGATCCAAACATTTTTGTAGTAAAAGCATAATAAATCCAAGATTACGAGTTCTTATCTTGTGCTTCGATAAGGCACGCTTAAGAGAGGCCATTGCTTCTTTTCTCCGCTAATTTTTCAAGAAACGTAAATTACAAATAAAATTATACTATTTTAATGTGGTATAATTTAATATTACGACTCTTTTATTTTAGCTAAAATTATCTGCGCTGCTGCGTGAAATAAAATCGATACATTGTATTATAATGATGTCTTGAGATTCTGTGCATTTTGATTAAATGTGAGCAAAATGGAAAGCCAATGAAATTACGATGTGCGATGATCTCGATCGCGAGAATCATATGGATGATCATTACGGCATGTGCAATGGATCGAAGCGAACGAACGTGAAGGCATCTAAGAGCACTATGTAATTACAACGATGTCTCTAATCTAATCCCTCGCAGTCTTTCACGACAGGCTGAATACTGTGCGCCCGCGTAAACAATTCATGTCGCAGATATCCAATCATTATTATACGCTCATAATGCAAATTCGCATTTGCTTCGCGCAAAATTGTATACGTTGACTGATGAATAGCAATTTTGCCAGACTGTGCAGTTAACTACGCATTAAAATGCGAACGGATGCGAAAAAAAAAACGACCGCCATGAACGTGCTGCATAATTGCGCGAGATAATAAATGTCGACTTAACGATGATATATTTACAGAAAACCGATTACTCGATGAATTCGAGAAACCGTTTATTTATTATTTCACATTTATAGAGTGGACATGTTCCGAGATGGAACTTCTGCGAATATTTAATGTACAAGTTTCAAGAAATTCTGACATTTATTGACGAGCAAATATACGATCAGCGTGCCATGTGGCAAGAACGTATTTAGAACGGAAACTGCTTAAAATATTAAAAACTTCAAAATTTGTCGAGTTGTACACGAAACATTTAGATGGACATAAATTTCACTTCAATTTCACTTTAGCTGTGTTTTTTTAATTCTATATTTTATGTAAAAACGGAATGAAATGAAAGGATATCCACTTGCATATATAAGAAATAGCATTATATTTTTGTATATAAATTAAAGTATCTACATACATAAATAAATTTATTAAAAGTTGAATAATTTCAATATTCAGCCGAAACGCGTTGTCACGATATCAGAAAGCCAAGAAACAGCTGAAAATTTCTGAATCCTCAGCAGACCCTTACGAGTCATGCGAAGTATTTACGTATGCGTCATTACATACGCCTTTACGCACACGAGTACTTCCTTCTTCCTACGAGTCTTCGCGACGCATCCACGGCCATGGTCGCCGCAGAAGAAAGGTTGTCGTTTCCTTTGTTATGTCGCGTGTCCAGGAGAGAAGAAACTGACAATGTGAGTCTCCACGATGTTTGCCATAGAGTTTCAACCACGATAAAGTACAACATGTGTGCGCTTCTTGTTATCAAAAAATTTCAATACAGTATTCTATACAATTTTGAATCAAGTTTTACATAGGATAATTTGGATAGTGCTCTTGCCTGGATTTGCCGGAAACGATTTTAGCTAATCATCGAAACAGAATGCCGATAAGATAAAAGTTTATCTAATTTTATTAATGAAAGAAAAGTTCAAATCCGCGCATCAAACAACTTCGATATAAAACAAAATACTTGAAACATTTTGCATTTCATTCTATATTCTGTCTATCACGTTTTTATACTTCAGTACATTTTATTCCTTCGGGCGAAAGAAGTTTTCTCGATTGCGCCGTCAGCGTGGGCGGAATCGCATATATCGCATATGTCGACGTTAAGCAAACGACGATAAGAATTTAATACCGACAAAACGTATCTCGCGGCGATTAATCTTTAGTTAAACGATACGAGCAGATTTTTGCTTTCCAACTTGTCAGCGCACAAGCGATGTTACAAAAATTTCAATACGTTTAATGCAAAAACAGTCAAATACGTATACTATAATTTACATTGAATTTAAAGATAAAATTTTGTATCTCTAAAAAGTTACGCTTAGATAACAAAGATGGCAAATGTGCATTTTATTAATTGTGATTAAAATCGCAAATTGAAGCGCATTTTTCAAAAGGGGTTCATCTTCATAATTTTATAACGGAATTACCGTCTCGAAAACTATTATCATAATCTAAATAAGAGAAGCACGTTGATAATAATTTGTGAAGACCGCGCGCGTATACTCGTACTTTACAGCCTCCGAAGATCTCATACTTTCATTTTACTCCAGTAACGGTTTAAGTCTTATTTCTGGCGAGCGGATGTTATCATCCTATTACGTTATCGTGAAAGCCGGTAATTTACAGCGTTCTTACAGAATTGCCTTCTCGCGACCCGTTTGAACATAAGCACGCGAACTTTCAGCTGTCGCACGGCTTTCTACGTGCCACCTACGCTAGTGAATCAGGACCATTTGCCGATTCTAGTGAAGTTTCGGAAAGCAGTTGTCTAAGAGAGAACACCGGCAAAATGCTATCGGTGCTGCGGAAATCTGTCTTTCTTTCGCTTATTTTCGCTTCACTGGAATCGGAATTTGGCTGGACTGCAAGTTTTGCGCCGCATAAGCGATTATACCTGTCGGGCGACACTTGATCGACAAAACCGACCACCTTCTTTTTCGTTCCTTGCACGTTGAGCGACGGCATACTACAAGGGTAACGATTTGATCAAGAGAGACATTAAATTGCATTCACTCGTGAGCAACGGATAGAAGCAAGATTGTATTTTATAATGCAGTAAATTAAGCATCGACTTGAAGAATTAAAAGTATAGGTTATTTTTTATATACTTTGTCGGTATCCAACAATTTATAGCTTATTAAAATAATATCTTGACTCCAAATATTGCTCCGCAAGTTTAGAAGATTTGCCAAATGCCGTATGATATTTCTTAGATTTTTTATAAACTTCAAGATTGAAATCAAAAAAAGAAAATATTATTTTTAGACTTAAGTGTATGAAATAGTTGAAAACTTGCAATCTACAGTTTCTCTCGAAATACCTTTCTATATTATTAAACACAGTATCGCAAGTTCACTGTCTTTCCATTGAAGTTCTCCTTGTAAAGATTCAATAGTTATCATTCACTGTAAATTCAATTTTTAATATCGGAAATTTTATTAATTATCTACAAACAAAATTTCTAAAAGAAGGGCAGAGCAGCGAAACCTAAAACACTTTGCATATGCACGCTAACTGGCAGAAAGGGTCTGAAATACGAGACAGCTGACTTTACGACCGACAAAGTTTTGTCTACTTCGAACCGTATAACAAGTTTCCGGTACACGTTCGTGCAAGAAGGAAACGCACCTTCAATCACGTGCACCGAAGAAACATTTTACTAACACAGAATAATATAATGCTATACTACAGCTGTAATATCAGTTTGTTCTAAACATTGCAATGTGCATCCACCGTTTACCATTTCTCAGTGATTCGAAAACTTCGAACAGTGATTTAAACTTTTTTCTGAAAATATTTGCTCTTCTGATAAAATTGTGAAAAAAAGAATTAAAATTTTAAATACACACATATCTATATACACACATTCAGTTTGCTAACTGTATATTCGAGGTCGTAAGTTATATTTTACAAGTGGTACGCTTACTCCGATACACTACATGGATCTCAGTAATCACACACTATTTCTTTGCTTGAATATGTTTTCTTTTTTCGAACGGGAAGTAAAAATAGATCAGGATAATATCAGGTAAAAAACAATCATTACCGTCTGAATTACTACTCGCCGACGCCGACTTACGTAAGTTCAATCTTTGATTATAACCAAACACATTTTAACTTTACTTGTATTGCATGTTTGTTCTTGAGCTACGTTCATTATATCATTAAACCGTTTAGTAATATCGAGACAACTCTTTAATTAAAAGTAATCATATGCAAATATCAATTCTCCGCAAATTTTTATTAACAACTGAACAGTATATATGAACAGTGTGTTAGAGAATACGTAAAAGAACAAATTATATTCTTGAAAAATTAAGAATAAAAATTTATGTCTCTAAAATGAAAGTTGAAAAATCTTTCCAATAAAATATTATTTAATGCATTATATAATTATTGCGTTATATAATTTAATTCAAGTTTGAATTCGTATCCAGCAAAAATCTAAATTATTCTCAAATAACAGCATTTGCAGGTAATAATTGATATAAAATTGAATAGGAGAAGTGCGCCACTTTGGTATATCTACGATATTTAATGTTAGCAATCGATAAACTGTCAAACCTGTTGGATTTTGGTGTAACGATGTCCCTTGTTTCCGAGGTATATTTCCTCTCTGCTCGGCCGCCGTTGAAAAGTTCAACGGTTTCTCTGGTAACGGTCTCTAGAAGAGGTTCACCACCTCGTCTACCCTTGCTGAAAGTCCTTTGATCCGTTTTACGGACCATAACCACCCTCGACAGGGGTTGATTAAACTCGTGCCCGTGCATAGTCGGAGGTATCATAGCAAGCGACTGCGAAAGAGGACCTCCGATTCGCGGAGACCTGGAACATGAATTGTTTCAATAATCAATAGCGCATTTATGTGAAATACATCATTTGGAAAATATTAATATTCAGAGCTTATGCACAAAAATATATTTGTACAAATTTGCACCAAAATGTTTCTCTAAAGAAACTTGAATTATTACGCCAGATATTTACGCCTTGAATTATTACGTATTTATTTTAAAATCTAATTTACGTCTTTACATAATGCCGATGTTAACAGACACAAAAGCAGATACGTCAGCTTATTGTAAATGCAATGAGACAAATCTGCGATGCTGTGATATATCGAATAAATTGTGATATATCAAAAATTTGCTTGCTTATATAAGCAATATGATTTATTACGATGACATGTATATTTTTTTGTCTCAAAAACATGTTGTGATTTTCGCTTCTTCATCATTTTTCTTTTATACGACATGGTTCTTCGCTTACATTGTAGTTGCACCGTTTGCTTTTCGCAGCTCGCTTGCATCAGCAGTCGCGAAACCATATCGGCGACGTATGTACATTAAAATTTACTAAGTAGAGAATACAGTAGAGAGACCGCGATAAATTATCATTATCTTGTTTCTTCTTTATGATCGATAGTCACAATGTATGTTGCAAACCGGTTTTCAGCGACACATACAATTTTAACGCCAGTCGCCGGTGACGTTAATTATTAACCGTCTTCTTTTTGAATGCTTCTGCATGCTTTCTTACGCGTGTAAATCTCGTTTCTTTCGCACGTTAACGCGTGTCGCGAACAATTAATATTCATAATGTGTATATATTATACACAATATACTATATTTTGAATTTAACTACCAAATTTATGAAAATTACTTATTAAAATACGTTCAGAGCTTAAAATTTATTAATTGTCATAAAAATAATTTTTGTTGAGTTGCCATAAAAATTATCATTTCTTAATTAAATTTAATGCAATGCATCTAGATGCTTCTATTTCACAGTAACGCACTGTAACGTAATATCATTGTCACGCTTATAACATCGATAGATTTGCTGTACGTGATCTGTTTGAAACTAACATTACTTGCAACTAGAACGGAATAACTAGAACGAAATTCCCTTTCGACGTAAATCGTCGTTCGCGTGCGAAACTCTGAATTAGCCGGACGATTAAACCGCAATATGCACGCTTAGACCGAGAACGATGTCTAAGGCAAATCTCCTTCATTACATCTGAAACGTACCCTCGTTAACCCGCACTTAACCTTGCGTAACATCGCAAATACGTTTTTCTCATTGGAAATAATTAAATTGTTATTTTAATAACAGTATTCTTTGTTTCTACTCTACTTCGAAATACTCGATAAACTTCCATATAAATATTATTTTGACACCTTTAACTTGTGTCTTTAATTTTTGAAACGTATATTTCGATATATCGAACAAAATTCAAATTGTACTGCTTGCAATCACTTCTTCAATTAGATTCCAATTCTTTGGCGACAACGTTGTTTTGCGATTTATCGGAAATAATTCATTTCTATTTATAAAACTGGCGAACATTATAAACTCAACCGTAAATGCAAAGGAAAATCGAAATAAAGAAATGGAATAATTATGTAAAGGGAGCTATTTACAGAATTAATGAGAATTCATGGAATTTAATAGAGAAACTAGAAAACACTGCGCAGGAAGCGAAAGTAGCGAATGATTACTAAAATTGTTGCATGTTGTATTTATTTTATGATTATGTGATATCACGATAGAATTGGAAATATCTTAGAATGATGTAAGTCAACAATCTTTTTCATTATTGTTTTTTATATTGGCAACACAATTGTGTATCATTGACATAAAATGCAGATTGCTATCATTGACATAAAATATCGATCTCAGCGATAAAATATATTTCTGAACTACTTCGCGCCTGACATTTCTCCATTTATAAAACACAAACTTGAATCCATGAATCATAAGCTTTTTCTCGCGAAGAAAGTCGATGACTTCCGATAGATAACGAACCGGTGCATTACGTTAATAAAAGCTCGGCGCGCACAATTAGGCTTCTTGTTCGATGCACTTTCACGGCAATCACTTGCGCGGTCAATTTAGAACGTGGCACTTTTCGCGGCTATAAATTCATAACTTACCGCCGCAAACAGAAAAATTCTATTGTCAAAATTATGCTTACGACTACAAAGATTATATTCATTTCGCTTTTTCACTCAAAATTAAGATGACGTAAGTCGTGATCTTTTTGAAAACTGTAATAAATGCGTATGTCATTTTATAAGTATTAATACTTATAATACTTATAACAATAAATATTAATACTTATAATACTTATAAGTATAAATACTTTCAGTTCCAAAAAATATTGTAATTCCTCACATTCTTCGATTAAAAAAGAGTCACGGCTTTCATGACTTACGGTGCAAAGAACTCCAAGTAACACGGCACGTCGGCGTTTTTCAATAAAATCCCCGGTAAAACTCCATTGTGTTCTCCCGTGGCGTCGGAGCGCCAGCTACACTCGGTACAAGCCGCACGACAGAACGAACAAAACTGGTACGAGTCGGCCACAGTAAAAGAGAGAGACGGTTCCTCTCCCGGAGAGGAAAGGTGGCCAATTAGCCGTTACTCGGCGCACATGCCTCGACCAACTATCCGGCACAGCTGCAGCACGCTGTACCGCGTCGATGCACCGCGCTACACTGCCCGCGCGCTTCGACGGAGTCGCGTTCATAAGCGCGCACGACTCTCTCGCGCGTCTCCCTCAACGAGCTACGAGTTGCGATTCGTTCGACCATTCTTCGACGAAAATAATCCACCGCTAATCAAAGATACTTAACAGCCGTTAAGTAATCCAGAAATTATATAAAAAACGTTCTTTTTCTTTAATCTCTTATCACAACAATGATAAAATTTGATTTCTGCGTGCTCCACTTCGGCTAGGAATTATATATTTTTGATACAATGTTATATAATTCTTTAGTTTAAATAACTTTTAATTCAGTGAATACTACGGTTTTCTCCGTCTCGTGGAATGGAGTATAATTTGCACTTAAAAATAACTTGAGATGTGTGATACAGAAGTGTAACAAGGAAGAAAAGCCGCGAAACGGCAGTAAAAAATAGCTTCGTGCATGATGCGTGTAAGTTTCTTCCGCTTTCGCGACAAAGCGTGCTACTGTGCGCCTCGCGGAAAGCAGCAACATAATAATTCGAGAACGAAGATGTACGGGCGAGCGTGTACCGCTATTCCGGCTGACCGGAATCACTGCTCTGGAACAGCACGGTATCGTCTCTTGCTCGGCTCGTAAGTAGAAGCGCATTGATCTCCAACGTATGCAACACTACTAACAAGAGTATTCACAGCTGAGGAATTTATAGCTCCAGCTTTATACTGTTCAAAACACAATTTCCACTATAAATATATATACATTGTATATATAAAAGTATTATCTGATTTAATTTAATTCAAGTTTTAATTAATATTTTTATTTATTAAATTAATTTGCACTTACTAATTAAACTATATTTTTCAAAATATCTGTTTATCGATTAATTTCTCTTTTGCACTAAATGTTTTTAAATACAAAATTTCTTCTGTGAGAGTGCGATCTCATTCTTATTCTATTGTACACTCCAAGCTCAAATATGACTTTCACGTACAAAAACTATAACAGTGAAACAAACGCTACCTCGTTCTCTCTCGTGACTCTCGTTATCTGAACGACTTATCGGTCACCTTAATTTATAACGATGGCACGTGCCGTTGCGCGATCATGGCCTCGCATAACAAGCGGCACACTCGAAGGTGCAGATTATTGAAGTAACCAATTAGCAAGAAGATAACAGAGAATCTTACGAAACGCATAGGAAGAACGGGGCGTTTCCGGTCGAGAGGAGAGACTGAGTTTCGCGCGATACTTTCATTTGTATTCGAAGAATTTCTTCGCCGATTTCCTCGAGGAAGAAACACGTCGGTTTCAACAATAGCAGCGACTGATCGATTCACCACAATTATACAATCGTCGTCTCATTTATCTCTGTTACATCATCGCGACCTTTGAAACAAGCTGTTATTCTTCGATGCGCGTAGTTAATTTTCCGGCAACCTTCAAAATGCCAGACATTGTTTTCGTCTTCGAATCACGCAAAAAGAAGATGTTTAAAAAGTTTTATAGCGCCTATTTTCATTGAAAAGAAATCTAGTTTCAGCAGCAATTTACTTCGATAGAAATGATAGTGCCCTGATATTTAACAAAGATAATTGTGGTGTACAATGTTGAAATATGTCTGATAGACATGATACGTTCACATAAAATTTGATTTTTTAAAAGTGTGCCTTGGCACAACAAAATAATAGATATTTTTGCTATGATGTTATACATTCATTTTCATTTATTTTAAATTATTTCTGATTCTTTAAATATGATCATACACATGTCATGTCATGATAACTTTTCCGTTTCATGTAATAAAATATACAATTTTTCCGTGATAAAAAATATTATATATAATATTTCCATAATGATAAATATTACATATATGAATTATGCGGTATTATGTTTAGAGATATAAAACCAGTAATCTCTTTATTTTAATATAGGTTAATGTCGATTTTACAATTAGTGAAAGCAGCAGTGAAGAATTTTTCGGATTTCGCTGAAATAAATATCGTAAATTGCGTGTTTGTATACATTTATAAATGATGAGATATTTTTTCCACAATGAGATGCAAGTAGGTAATAGAGAGTCAGGAAGTTCGGGGAATTAGACTGATACGTCTGCTTAAATTAGAATCTGCTAATTAGAACAAAAAAAAAAAAAAAACTTTTAATAGAAATATTCTCGCCGGACATGCAAGTAAATGCAAATAAAAATTTTTTTGTTTAATATAAAATACGAACTTTGTAAATAATCTCTCTGACAGTTCTTAGGAGAAAGTTACAAAAACTTTTAAACTATACATCGATATGCAAATTTCAGAATGTACTTCGTAGTTAGACAAAAGTATTATAAAAGCATACCTCAGTGCTCTTGATTATGTATGCTAATATAATTAAAATAAGATCTCAGTGCAATACAAAGATAGAAGAATATAATTGTGTTTATTCCAGAAAACAATTTCTTCAATTTACTTAAACATATTAATAATTAAAATTTTTACGAAACAAAGTTAAAGTATATTTTCTCTTTTATTAAACTATAACTGTATAGTAAATCATCATGCATGCAAACGTGTCGTGTGCCCGTTAGAAGCTTACAAGGGTTGATAAAGCGAGCGTTGCATAATTTGCCAGCAATGCACATGAAACGGAATATCGGTGTCCGTTCAAGGCCGAGGTTGATCGCTGGCCATACACGGTACCGTAATCAACATCACAATGTCGTTGTCGGTTAAAACACGGAATATAGACAAAATTGTGCAATAACCGTCACGTTGATGTTTACGACGAGTGATAAAACGCGATTACGTAAAATCACGTCACAAGATGGTCGTGAAAAAAGTACCATCTTATCAACGAGATTCGAGACTCTTATCAACGTAACTGAAATCTAAAATAAAAGCAGCAAAACAAAAGCCACACCGCAATTTCGCTAATCACTACGTAAATCTTCTCTAATTACTTGGAAAGTAGATCGTTGTATCGATTTGAAAAAGTTTTTAATGGCGCCATGTAATTACTACCATTGTTGATGTGTTTACGAGTCGAATCTCGCGTGATAAAAATGTTTATACAGGTTGCCTCAAACCTGTTCTTTCAGTAATCGATTGCTGACTACAATTTAAATTAATAATAAATAAATAAATTTAGATAAATAAATAATTTTAATAAATAATCAAATTTTTTTAATTACAAATATGTTTCATTAAATTTTAATTGACAATATTAAAGCTTATTTGAATATGATCACTGTAATTAACTGATTCTGATTAATACATTTTAAAAGAAATCGTTTTCTAGAAAGAATATTGATATCTTTCTCTCATTAAGATTAAAAAATCAGTAACAATTAATTTAATTAATAACCAGAAATACAAAGCAATTTATCATAAAAATATAATTTCCGTATTAGTTATAATATAAGAAAAAAGAAAAAAAAGTTCAAATTCTAAACAGAAATATATTACAAAAATATTACAATTATGATTTAGAGAATAAAAAAATTTATATATAGAAAAATATATTTTGTTCAGTGCACATGTTTCCACATCGCGTAATCTATTGCATATAGAATGACATGGTCAAGATCATTGCAGTCAGCTTCCGGTGCGACGATCATTACGAATAGTAATTCAATCAGCGAGGTCGCGCTGCGACATGAAAGGTATAATTCTCGCGCCGGTAAAATCCACGAAATATCAAAGGTGTCGCTATACAATAAAACACTTCTCAGAGACATTGTTACGTAATCGTCGATATACGAAACGACCTTGGTAAAAAAGAAACTGAATAATTATTTTAATCATTCGCACTCTGAGTTTGTTGCGATCAGAATTGATTTGTTATGAATTGCTACTTTGAGAAGTTAATTAAACGCACTGGGAGAACTAATTAAATGCAGAAATAACGTAATACCGAAGTATTCTAATTAAAACGTTAAAGATGATACAGAAAAGTTCTATTAATGTAATGATTAAAGGTAATTAGATAGAACTTGCTGCTATTATAACTTATTTTTGCTGTGAGCGTGGCTTCAATCATTAAGTTGATTTCGCGAGTATTAATTGCCCGCACAGGAGATTTTATTCTCAGTTTAGTCGAGGCATGTTATTGCCGAAGAAAGTAATTCACACGCCATCGGAAAGCATGTACATTTTATATAAGCTGCTTATTTTTAAATTGGCGTGAATTAAATTCTGGAAATTCTTAAAATCGATAATATCGAACTTGGTTAATTGCATTTAACAACTTGTTTAAATACATTTTATTCTAAACCTCACTAATTAAATCTTATAATTAAAATAAAAATGTTTCATATATGTTATTTAATTACATGTTACGTGAAGGAAGAAAGAGCGCAAAATGAGAACAGGAATTCCGAAGATTATCTATTGTGATATGACAACTTTAAAATGATACACTACGCATTCCTTCAAAGATAAATAAATGTTTTTATGATTTTGTTTTCTATCTTAAAAAGAATAAAGATAAATATCAAGGAATGCTTTTAAGAGTCATAATTTTATCATTACAAGAAGTCCAACTTTGTTTTCTAAAATCAATGACAGTCTGTATTCATAAATGCGAGTATTTTAACGATGATTTGATGTGACAGAATTTGATCTGTCAACTGTGATATATTTGTAAGATCTTTTTTGATTCAACATATTGCTACTTTTAATGTATATTTAAATTTAAATTACAAGATATTTATTTAACTTTCAAATAATTTAAAAATATGTGTAAATTATAAATTTTTAAATCTTATATTTAATATCTGTAAATTAATGATGACCTATTATGTCATTATATGCGTCAAGAATAAACAAGAGTTAAAAATAGTCATGATAAAACCCTCAGCTTTATACGTGTTTCCCAACAACTTCTTCTTCATTAGCAAAACATTTAACACGAACTTGCGGACACGAATGTTTTATCAGGAAGCCGACATTTCCTGCGCGACCTCGAACCTTGGGCTCCGTCGATCCTGCATTGAAATTTCCCTTTGATCCGACTTTACAAACAACCGTACAAATAGGCTACTGACGCAACTAGGAGCGCGCCATCAGTCCGACGTAATAGTCGATAATTAGTCAGCAGTTTGCGCAACAGTCATTGTTAACTAATATATTCCGACAAACCGTTTGAAGATGTATTCCGCGGACTTCCGACGCGAGAAACACAAGCCGGAACTCCCGACATAACGAAGAAGCAAAAAATAACAAAGAGCTATAAATATATAAAGACGAGGCGTTTCTTTCCTCAACTTGTGTTCAGTTTTTTAAATAGACAAATAGTTCTATACATCTGTATATAAATATTGACTAATATAATGCCGACAATCACACGGAGAAAATTTTACATCAAATATTACTATGTACGCGCAGATTATGAAAAAATTATAAAAATTTTTATTATACTTTTCACATAATGACCGTAGTATTTTTAAACTTATAATTCCTTTTCTAATCCGCGACTACTGACGTATCATAGTAATTTTTTATGTAAAATTTTCTCCGCGCACAAAATGTTCATGCATGTAGCGCTAAACGCAATTGCTTTGCCGTCAGCAAAACGTTTCAACCCTTATTCGAGTGTTTTTAACCTATTAAATATTGACTGATCATGGCAACTATTTAAAGAATCCTCTTTCTGGTGACTCATTCTGCATATGCACATGCAACGAGACGATCTACGAGAACGCTCCAATGATAATTAACACCTTATCACCTTGACATGTTATATGCGCAGCTGATCAAAGTAAGATAAGACTCTTTAAATCTTAAGCAGACTGTATAAAATTTACAGTTAAAGAATATTGTTACACGTAAGAAGATATTGCATAGTTGCAATCGATAAAAGAACTACCCATGAAATGGTATTTATAGATCTCTTATCGAGTTACGTGTTCTACTAATGTCTTACGCTCCTCTTTTCATCGTAGCAGATGGGATTTATCGACAACTTAGTTTGCTTTAGTGATTGCTCTTTTTTCTCGACCTAATTCAGTCTTATCCTATACCTCACCTTATCACGATAATAGGAGGGTGTGGTATACATCACGCTGTATCTGTTCCATTGAGAGATAGCACATATTTCGAGGGCACATGCCGAATTTTATTAGAGACTGTAACATTCCTATCTATTTCTAAAAAAAACGTAGTAAAAACAAATAAAAATAATATAAAAGAACAGCTTGCAATATATTTCATAAATTTTTGGAAAATTGCGCACTCACAATTTTGCTGACAACAGAGTTTTTCTATCTTTCGAGAATGTTTTTGCTAATAAAAATATTGTGCTAAGAAAAAATCTTCAGCGATAACATTCAATCTAAAAATAAAAATTTTACAGACAATTAATTTACATTTATCCGCGCGCGATATAATGTGTGTAATTATAGTGACAATGAAGCTCCGGATAAATGATAAACGGAAATTGATTTTTTACTCACAAACTCTCGTCGAAACTTGCGTTACGCGTGTTAACTCATTTTTGTCGCGGGATCAACTCTCAATTATAGACGACAAGCAAAACTGCATGAGCCACGAATGAGAATAATAAGAAACAGCGTAATAAACCCGAGTAATTAAATATTACTTTGTAAAAAAGCTTTAATTTTCCATTATTTACAATTTGAAAGATACCGTTTGATTTCCGATATTTGTTGAATCAATTTCCAGATTGATGAAAAAATCTATAATTAATTTGTGACGTTTTCTAAGATACTCTGTGCACACTCGTATATCTCAAGATTAAATCGAATGGATTCGTGTCGTGTAGCGTTCCGCAAAATGCGTTATACCGAGCACACAAGTACGAATCTCCCTGCAATTATTTACGTATGCCACAGTCCACGTAACCATGTGGTCTTTCCTTTTCACGTAATTGCGGCGTGTTCCTTTAACATACAAGATATAATACGTTCGCCGCGTGATTAATGGCACGCTGCTTTGGATATTAATTCAGGCTTACACTTATCTCAGAAGATTGCGGTGTAATTTGCGAAAATTAAATTCCGCTATAATTCGTTGAAATTTGCTCATGCACATATTAACTGATTGGTCATAGAAGAGGCATAGATAGACTTTATTAACACTGGCAAGTTATATCGATTGGTCTGCCTTATTTCGCATGCACATGTGTCGCCGTTCTCTCGAGCGCAAAAAAATATTGTCCAATTTTCTTCGCTTTTATATACCTTAATATTCTACTTATTTTCGTTCTCTCGTCGCCTTTGTCCTCACTTTTACACGCATCACGTCTTCGAATTCAATGGCGTTACATAAGGTCTCGTTAAGGAGAAAAAAAATTCACGTCGCGCGCATATTGAACAAACGACGGAAACCCGCCGTTACCGGTTACAATGAAGTCCACAAATCGCGTCGAAGGTCTCGAAAGTAGGCGATCTAGTGTTCTGGCACATGTTGCTCCGATCCGAAACAAGGCGCGAGTCTGATCGTAGAGATAAATCGAGAGTAAATCAAGACGCCGAGGTTAGGGCGGTGCTGGAAATCGCATCGCTTTATTAACGAAGAACGATCTTTCTCGTGATTCCCGGCTGCTTTTGCTTTCTACATAATTATCGTGATATTGTAATTGATGAATGTCAGCATGAACTTTACGAATCAACACATTTTCTTGAATTGTTTCAATCTAATGCTTTGATTTTGTCACCCAAATGCGTTCTGCAATTTATAATAACATATTGTATAATTTGATACATTTCAAGCAGGTAAAAATAGAATGGCGACTATAATTTTGAACAAATACTTTTGCTATGTTTCTATTCAACCTTTTTTAATTGTTAAGGTCAAGTGCAATGTAAAAGTGAGAATTACGAAGTCACGTTGCGGTCAAGTAGAAAAAAAGTAATCTATCATCAAGCAGAAAGAATCAATAGTTTGCGTGAAGGGGCAAGTTGTTCTACATAAACTCGTTAGTTCACAACCATCCTTTTTACTAAAGCCGTATTATCTTGTTTAACAATTTAATATCCAATTATAATTAGGCACCGCAGGCTAACTTATCATTTCGTTTATCTGCTCCCGCGTTAATCGCTGCAAGCGCTATAATTATTTAATCCATGAATGAAGGGCAAACATTATCTCTCTCAACGATCACGGACTTCAATGCGATATTTCAAGCTGGTTGCGTGCAATTTATGGATGCGCAAAGCGCGTTTTTACGCACGTCCAAACACGGAGAGAGATCCGCGGCAAAGGGCGGCGATCTCAATTCTCAAGAGAATCTAGAGATGCACTCGTGCACAAAGGAGTCTCTGAGTTCGAAATAATAACTATGCCCGTCAGTTATCGTGCAACTCGTCCACTGGCAGACCCTTCTGGAGAAATGAGAAATCAGTAACTGCAAATTACTTCTGTACGAGTCTGCACGCTTCGCTTTGTACTTAGCATTCAAAGTAGCGATTTAAATTTCTTGCGTTGACGTCAAGTTCAAAACTAAACAGCTACATTCCGCGCTTTAAACGTATAGCGAGGATGTGGGCTTTCAGCTCGCTCTTTCGTCGCCCATTTAATGCCAAATGCTGTCGTGTAATTCTGTAATTTTATCTGTCAACAGATAGTGTTCTATATTTGGAACGTACAAAGATCTAAAATCAGACAGACGCATTTGTAGCATCAAATATACGGTCGAAATGCGCTTTCTTTATTCTCATTCTAAATGCAGAATCAAGTGCGATAGTAGCAATCTCTCGCGACAACTGTATTTACGCATATGCGAATTATAGGCGCTGCGCTTGAAGCGATGCTTTTTTGCAGAATCGTGCTTGCACCGTGAAGTGATGACCTTGGTTTCAGCTTTAGAAACGCGCGGCTTAAAACTCGACCTCGAAAAGGCGCGAACGAAAGTAAAACGAAGTAAGGATCGCGAAGATCATTTTACCTTTATTTTACACAAATTCTTTCAGTCATTCCTTTCATAAAAATAAATTTTTATTTTTAACTTCGAATCCATAATCTTTTTATTATTATTAGATCCATAAATTAAATGACGGATATCATAAATATTTTGAAAGAAATAGTATAGCAAATAAATACAAATAAACAATAATCAATTTGAGAAAATTATCATTACATATTTTTCAATGAAAAAAATTTTGCTGTAATATAATTATTGTTTCAAATAAGCCATGATGGAACATAATTTATATTTAAAATATTTCGATTTAAAAATTAAGAAAAATTGCACATGATAAATGTAAGAAATTGTTTAAATATGCAACTTTCCTGAGAGTTTTTTGTAGATTACAAAAATAAAATAAATAAAATTACTCCAACATATTAACATTCGAATAACATAATATAATGAAACGTCATCGCGATTCGCATTTGCCTTAACGATACCGCGTGTAAAATGTCAACCTCGAGAATCAATCCTTCCCGTCAGAAAAGAAACGACGTCTGTAGGTTTAAAATCGTTTCTCGGAAAGCCGAGGCCGGAAGTGAAATAGAGAAAAACGTCGCGACAGTCGTAGACGTCGGGACATCGCGTGAAGACGCAGCTATTTTCTTCGAGAGGGCCAGAGGCTCTTTCTTCGCTCTGTCACTTTACTGTCTCCCCCGCCCTCCCCCCGCCCGTCGCGACCCTCGCGATTTCTACTACGAAGCCGCTTACCTCACGCTGTAGGATCTTCCCGGTTTGGAGGTCATTGCACTGCGGCGGGTGGTTGTAGCGGGGTGGTGGTCGGCGGCGAATCGATTTTCCATGACGACGTCGCCCGCTGAACGACGTTTTCTCTATCTCCCTCGCTTTCCCTTCGCGCCTCTTCCCGTCCCTCTGTCCTCGCGTCTGCGTCCGCTCTCGCGTCCCCCGCGACACGTGACTGCGACGTGAGCTCTGCTCCTACGAGACCGAAGGGAGCATCCTCTTCAAGATGCAGGTCGATCGATACTTCACCGGCGTCCACGTCAGCCTTTCCACTCTCAAGTTGCACTTCACAGTCCACGCACGTGTTCCCCTCACGTTGACTCGAAGATACCCTGATGATATCTGACGGTTGATGAATTCCGAAGTTTCGAGATAGCCGGCATTATCCCACCGATCGACAAATACGTCTGGCAAATATGTTATTGAGACCTTTTAGTGCGCCACGATAAATTTATCATTCAGCGACCGACAATTGAGAGTGAGGAAAGGTCGTGTCTGTCCTCAAGGCTGGCAGTTACTCATGTCACGATTTAGAATCCCGCGACGTGAGCGCGATGAAATATCTTGGTGTCGATGCCGATGTCTGATACGTAAACAGTTTTCGGAGCTGCGTCCAATGTCACGGCGAATGGTGACGCTTCGCTCCTGTTTGCACGAGACTTTATAGTTGACTGGTGTTCGTTCAAGCGTACTTGTTTGTATACCTTCGTACTTTTTCAACGAGTTTTTCGCGTTATTTTTGCCACAGGTTTGTGATACGGTTGTGTCACAGCCCCGTGTCGGAAACTTCTGGAGTGATCGATGAACGATCTGTGCAAAATCTTTCAGCCGTAATTTCGCAACTGTCTGACTTGCAGGCGCAAAAAGATTCACATGACTATGACAAATCGGTCGTTTCCGATTTCCTCGCCGTTTTGTCCACGGACTTGTTAGGAATCCTTCAACTGCACCGTGAATACCTTTGGTTTCCGGGTTCGCGGATAATCAGTCTTAGAAATTCATGTAAATGCGTAAAGTCTTTCAACAGCTGTTATGTTTACGAGACAATGGAGAAGGTCGATTGGAAAGAGAAGAGCAGAACTGTCAGAGGTTTCTGCACGAACTTGCGGCCAATAGCTGTACTTGCATAAATCTTCGTATAGAACGACAAACACAACCGTATATAGATTATACGGACGTAATTTCCGTGCGAAAATTATTTTGCACCGACACACAATGAGGTAATACGGCGGTAAACTCGACGAATATCCTAAAGATGCTCCGTAATTCACTATAATTTCGCTCACATAGTCGCGGCTTCATCCGCATCCACGAGCGGAATGAACGAGCTCGATCCCGAAGATCGAGTAGGCAGAAGCGCAGACGAGTAAAGTGAACCGTGGCGCAGGGGATGATTCTCGTACACCACGCGCTGACGTCGCGTTCGTTACTGCAATTTGCTGCAACCACCGTGGCTGTGCTCTACGTGGCTCGCTTCTATCGACCGTATCGCACTGCGACGAGGAATCGGACTGGCCGCGGAGCCGCGTGCCGCGCAGGTTTCATAAGTGCTGACGCGCGCGCACGCTCGACAATCAGGCACAGGTGGCGTCGAATTGTGCTCATAAATAGTATCGTTCCTTGCTTAGTATTTTTTCTGAAAATTCATTCTCGCAGCAATACTCGAAAGTATAAATTAAAATTTAGTTTTTTAATTCTCCTTCGCAAAATGAAGTACAAAGGAATCTCACATTCTTTTCGTTTATAGATTTACAGATTAAACAAAATGTTTTTAAGATTTTGAAATATTTATATTTAAATTAAGAGGAAATCAAATTAATATAATAGAATTTTAATAAATTCTTTAGAATGAAATTTTCTTTCTACGATTGCTTTACAACAATACTTCCAAAAAAACAACGATACGATGTTGAAACAAAAACATTTCTCAGATTAGTTTTAATAATATATTTTTTCCATTTATTTAAAATATTTGTAATAACTTTCCCACACTAGTATATGTAGTTGTGTTTTAGATAAAACTTTTAACATATAGATCTCTTGTTAATGTTTCACAAATATTTTCTTCGAGAAATAAGACAAAACGGATTAAATCCAAACGATCTTTGCTGAAGAACTGCTTATTAAGAGAGCTCGAAACTTAATAGGGTTCGTAATATCCCTAATAATCTTCAAATTCGTTTATCATACCGCACGTTCCTCAAGTCTGCACATGTCTTCTTATCGCCGGATCCGCAGTATCAAGCTCGTTGAGGGCCGGCCAATTAAGAGGGCCGCACGCAACGGACCATTGTCCGCATTAAGGCCCCGACGATCGCAGATATTTTGCTATCTCGATCGATTTCCGTCTCGATCCACCCTCGCGAGGTCACGTCAACTCGTTCTAATGGCCGCTAATTACGAACGGAGCCGCTTCGATGGGAGACAATTAACGTGCGAAATAACAATCATGCCGTTCGCACTCCCGTTCCGTTAAGACGCGGACATCAGCGTGGCATAGTGCGGACGATATTTAACGGTCGATGATGATGGAATACACGGGCGCTTATTGCTATTAAGTGACGAGAGAGACCGCGGTTTAGGAATGCCAGATTTATAACCACGCCATGACCACCAGGAGTCTGGAATCTGGCCATCCGCCACATAACTTGCGCTCAGAACGAGACGAGAGACCGCCGTGAGGATCAATCGTAGCTAGGATTGTCGCGATTTCGTTTGGTTTCGTCTTTGTATGTGTCGCGGTTCTCGCCGTTTGTCTAACAAATTCAGGACAAATTTTTTTATCAACTCGTTATTTCCTGCGCGGCAAAGAAAGATATAAAAATTAAATAGAAATTAATTTTATATCTGACAAATCATCATTATCATTCCTTCCCTTTTAAATGCTGATATTGGGATTTTTCAATCCCACGAAAGTGGGCGAAAAATTTGCGGATTGTAGAAGCGGTTGGATGTATATGTAAATTATAACCCATATAAATTTCCACGTCAAGCGCACCGTACGCGAGCTTGAGGCTTACAGAAAGCATGCGAGCATGTTTCTGCTAACGACAGGATCTCGTCGCAAATAATCCTGATAATACCGGCGCGACGTTGCGCTGATTTCGCGCGCCAAGTATTCTAAATTGCTCGCAGCGCAACAATGTGTGCCGAAAGTAACGCTACCAACGTGAGATTATGCGGAATGTCACAAACGAATTTCTAAGCCGAGGGGAGGGGGGGGGTTCTCTCCCTTCAACTAGTGCATCGTAGCCGACGTGCTATTCCAGCCGAGAGACAGGGCGCGTCGCGTCCCGAGAACTCACGACATATGCAAGTTGTCGGGAAAGATTGGATGCAACACAAATTGCATCCAAAATTGCATCGAAAAATAACGCTTGCAGGTTCTACTTAACTTGCTTAAGAATGTTTGTCTCGCAAACTTGCACCGATTAAAAAAAATTTTATCGTCAAAATCTATATCATAAAATTTCTAATAAATAAAGATAATTTTTATTGCAATTCCAAAAGAACGCCGGGATTGCATCCAAATGTTACAAATCTGGTAAGTAAAATCAAACGAAGCTATGCTTGTGTAGCAAGACACAATAGGCTCAAAGAGGATCAGCTTTCTCAGTGAATAAACCCGAAACTGCTGACGCGCGGTTCAAAACTATGTTGGAAGTTAGAACACTTGGATGTCAGTTCTCCTAAGATGCACCAACGATAAGCTTCCTTGATTAGCTGCAAAGCGAGCAGGGTAGCTACTGTGTGATCGTTATAAGTTACACATAACAGTGCCAGGCTGAAAATGACATGCATATTCTAGAACTATGCGGAATGTTGCTACACATCGCCAAAGCGGACGCTTTCTGAATTATGAATGTTGAACATTTCTCGCGCTTAAAAGATCATCTGAACTTGAACATATTCTCAATCTAAAATCACTCATTCTTAATTTATGTTCTCCAAATGTTTTTTCTCCGCTTCTTAGATCTGAAAACTGTTCTTAACGAGATCTTATTTTTTTCACAACTTTTTCCAGTGCCGTAGAGAAACAACATTCTCTTCTTACGCGATTTCTCATAGAATTTCTTTTTTTTTTTGCAAATACAATCGCGAATAGGCAACTTAATTCTGACAACCGACACGCTTCTGCAACAACGTCGCGACGCCAGTAATTCATGGTAGATGACAGCGACGTAATTTAGGCGCCACATAAATCCGCGAGTGTTGCCGGTCAGTGGTCAAAGATGAAGCGCGATGCAGTTTCGCGTGCATTCCAGAGTGGCGTATAGCGCGCACGCACGTATGGCCGCGGAGGAACCACAAAGAAAGTCGCGTGGAATGCTGAGAGAGTCGCAGACGCGTAAATCGCTCGGCGCTCTCTCGTGCGCATAGGTGCGCACACCCGCGTGTAAATATAGAGCGCGTCCCGAAATATGTCTTTCAGTCCGCACTTAAAATCGTCGCTTCCGCTGGCGATCTTGCTACCTTAAGAGCCGCGGTTGCCGCGAGCATGGTTTTTAAACGCGACGTGCGTGTGCAGCACGGATTGATCACTCGGCAAATGAGAAAGAAAGTGCTTTTAAAAATAGTATCTCGGAAGCATAATATTTGTAGATGTAATTTCAGCTCTTTTGAGTGTTAATTACCCGAGTTTTAATTACTTGTACAAACTGAGGAAATACAAATGCTTTAGTGATGTCGAAACGACATATGTATCTTAGAATTTAATTTCATGAATGTTTTCAGATAGAAAAATTAAGTACAATTAAAACTAAATTTTATATTAATTCATATTTTTATGAGAAAGAACAGTATATGTATGTTCTTTCTCAGAAAAAAAAGAGGAAAAGTAATCTTGTTCTACACAAAATTAAATTTCGCAATTTTTAAGGCAGAATTCAAATAGGTTTTAAATCTCTTCGGACATTTCTCACCGTGAAATTGTCAGATAGCTACATTCGAATCAGGAGAATTTCTCAAGGAAACGATAGAGCAAGAAGAGAGCCATCGATTGACGCGATTGTTCAAGCGTGAAGCCAGCAGCGTCGTCGGATGATAGATCGGATCCTCGATCGAGCGAAGCCGCGCGAAAAGGCCGCAGGGTTAACGGTGCACAAGCCATTGATCTCAGATTTATTCAGTCCGTGTCGCGATCTGTCTATGCCAATATATAAATCATTCACTATCGCATTGAGATAAGTAAATATATATATATATATATATATATATACATATAACAATTTCTTCATAATGCTGTTTCTCTGTAATTACTTTTTAGTTAAAGAAAATAATTGATATTTTTTATTTTTATAAAACAAAAAAATTTTTTAAATTTATTTCAGAAAAGTGAAACGTTGCATGTTAAATAAGTTTCGAAACATTGAATCAACGAATTATATATACATAAATCCAGCAGTTTTCCCTTCATTCTTGAGAGAAACTTTAGACATCAGTGTACAGCAACTTATCGCGGCTGTTTAGCGATTGACTCTCAATAATTTATGGTCGTTTGTACGAGACGTGATGCGCACAGCGAAAAGTTTCTATCGCGGATTCTGGAAAGGTAAGCGGGCTTTCGCATTCACATTGTTCCTTGAAAGGACGATCCGACGAACATACCGCGAAAGTCTCTTATTTCTTCATCAATTCATTGCAATGTGAAAGGTGTGGTCAATCAGATAGGTTGGCTTTTTAACTTGTAATAAGGTTGAAGTGCCTTTCGCGATTCTCAGGGCGCAGTCTATCTATATACAAGAGAGTATTCTTCTGATCACGCGAAATAGCAACTAGCAAAGATGACGAAAAATTATTTTCGAATGTTAAAAGAAATACAAGTCCTGTGGAATTTATTTGAATAAGATTATAATTGACAAAAAGCAAAATACAACTGGATTTGTCGTAATAAACGCTTAAAATTTATATTATCTATCTGTTTTTGTATAAAAGTACTTTATATAAAAAAGTAATATTAGTGTTATACGTAAAAAAATATGTCGACAGGTATAAACACTAGAAATCAAACAATTGTGGCTGACAATTAAAGGCATATCTGCTTTAATGCAAGCTCTCGAAGTTTCAGGGTTATATAATTGGATAATTGATAGAACGGCACTCGCGCTATCTTATGAGTTTAACGCAAAAATCTTCGAGCCATACAATTAGAATCAATTATCCAATTATGTAAACGAAACTTTGGAAATTTGATGGTCATCAATCGCATCAACGCCAACGTTCAGACGTTATTAATAGGTTGTACATAAATTCGGCTTCCAGATAAAGATTAATTTTTTTAGAAGATTTTTAACTGCAGTGATTGCCGATATTAAGCAATTCACAATTATGAATCGGCGATAGCGGCAATCATTACGCACGGCGAACAGTCAATAACAATCGGAATGGCTTGTGCATCGAAGGTACTGTAAATCGTTGACTGTTCGTAATTGTAATCCTTGGGATTTAGTCGCAGCTGCTGCGTTCGACATGCGGCTATTTTCCGGGAATAGGAATACGTATTGTCCAGGCCATTGTAACTCTTCGGTTTCCCATTAAATGTCAAGGGGTAGGGGGGGGGGGTCTTTCTTTGATCCCACTAATACTCTGTCATCTGCCGTATGGCGAGATTTAATCCTTTTTGGGTATTAATCGATTGCAAAAGTTGCCATTGTTCGAAAATTAGATTTCGAGCATTGGGAAAAATCTGTATCTTGCTTGTCTAATCAGAAAACAATTATACAGGGTGTTTTAGATCAAACGCAGGTCCTTGAAAGGGTGAATAGATCTCGATAACGTGAGTAAAAAATGTCCGTACAAGAAAATTGTGGGGTCAATAGTTTTTGAATAAAATGCATTTGAAGTTAACCAATTACGGGGTTCGCATTTTGCGCCGTCAGGAGCGGCGAGGCATGAATCATTCTCGTATGCAATACATTCTGCCACATCAATTATATATCGTTTAGAAATTATTATTAACACTATCATATTAGTAAACATTAAAATAAAACTTAATTGTTTTAAACAATCGCTTGTGTATAAGAAATAAATTCTTCAGTTACTAGAGAAACATTTTTATTGCTAAAAATAACATAACATAAAATAACATAACATAAAATAACATCGTCAAATAAATTACTAACAACTGATAAGTGAGAGTAATAGTGAAATTAGCAATAAAAATGTTTCTCTAGTAACTGAAGAATTTATTTCTTATACACAAGCGATTGTTTAAAACAATTGAGTTTTATTTTAATGTTTACTAATATGATAGTGTTAATAATAATTTCTGAACAATATATAATTGATGTGGCAGAATGTATTGCAAACGAGAATTCATGCCGCGCCGTTCCTGACGGCGCAAAATGCAAACCCCGTAATTGGTTAACTTCAAATGCATTTAATTCAAAAACTATTGACCCCACAATTTTCTTGTACAAACATTTTTTACTCACGTTATCGAGATCTATCCACTCCTTCAAGGACCTGCGTTTGATTTGAAACACTTTATATATTTGCTATATAAATCTTTCAGAGACAATATAAATAAATGTACAAATTGAAATAAATTTTTTATGCAAAAATGAATGTACAACTACGTATATATATATTTAATGTACGCAATGTTATTTGCCGGCTACGCTTCTTGACCGGCCCGCGTATTGTTACAATCGGGTTTCATTTTTCCATCGGTCCATTGCGACACATCGCTATAGATTGGAATATATAGTTATTGTCTCTGACGTTGTGAACACCTCTGGTAACAGTCGGTCATCGAGATAAAGCTCACATTACTGCGGAACGGATTCCAATCCCGTCTATTTATTGCGACATGAAGGAGGGCTGTGATACCGATGGTAAAACTTTCTAATTTAGAGAGAGAAAATGAGAGTGAGTCCAGACGAAAGTCTCGCTCTAATCAATTCCATTTAAAAGGTCTAGTTGATTTATTTAAATATTTATTTAAAATTTATTTAAACATTTACTCACACATAAAATGTAATAAAAAGTAATAATATACTTTTAGAGAGAAACATATTATAATATATTAAACAAAAGCATCCTTACTCGTCACAGGAGAACTGACTATCTGAATAAATCATGATTCTTCTACGACTCAGATTTTAATTTCAATGCTAATAATATGAAATATGCGATAAGTTATGAAAAACATAATCACTTTTAATATAATAAATTAAATGTATGACAGTTTTTTTTATATATAAAATATAATGTGACAAACTTTTTTTACAGATAAAATATAATAGATATAACAAATTTTTCAATCAGTTTTTATGTGCATGTACACAATACTTTTCTAACAGTCATGTATATCTGACGCTCTTTTTGTATCTTTTTTAAAAAAGCTAACTTTTTATAGATATATATCTTTTTAAGTCCAAGGAATTGTGTAAATTCTACTCTTGTGTCTCTTATATCTAACCGTTAAATTGGCTTACTAATCTGTAATAACATTAACAAAATTAAAAAAAAAAAAATATTTTGTCCGTTTACTTTCATATCATATCGTTTTTTTAATATAGAATTCTTGTTGTGGTGAAAGTAATGATTTATTCCAGATTTCCCGATTTCTGAATTATTGTCATAACTAAAAATTGTCTAATGTTAAAATTTCTACAAATCAATAATCTAACTTTTCGAAATATATGACTTATTGTTATTAAAATTCAAAATTATTGTAAACTTACTCTGAAGTGAATTCTCAACTACAAATGTTAGTAGCTTTGCGTAAGTGCGCATTTTTTTGCTCATAATTAACCAATTATGTACTGAAACTTTGTCGCTTCTTAACCAATTTAGTAAAATGTTTCTTATTGCACGACCTCTTAGAAGATAAATGTATGGCATTATGTGTTTATGATCAGTCCTTTCTTACGCTACGTGCGAACTCGCCACAAGATACGACCGTGTCGCTTGATCAACTACCAATATCCTTTCATTGTCAGTATAAAGAGATTGCTCGAAACAGTAAGACTACGATTCGTTCAGTTTAAATAAATTTGATAGTTGCGATTCGAAATAGTAGCAGTACTATTGTTACAAAAGAATATTTGTTAACAATTTTCATAAATACAGGTGAGTCACCACACACCAAAAATTTCTAATTAAAACTGTGTACAATTTCAATTTATTTGATAAAAATCATATTTTTTTAGCGTTAATAAAAATTTTAACGTTTTATTTTTTCTATTTGCTTTATACTAATAATGCACTGAGAGACATTTAACAATTAATTATTATCTGGTTCAATATAAAATTTATTTATTAAATACATGTCACACATTACAGAAATCGTTACCGAAACCGTAGTTACATCAATTGCCTTATTTACATCGCATATATTACACTTTTCTGCTATATACAATCCAATTCCTTTTCAAGTATATAATTTTTCGTTGGATCGTAAACGAGAACTCTCTATCAAAGATTAATCTTGCTTTTGTTTCCTTCTCTATCTTGTTATTCTCTTCTGTATCTTAGTATCTTTTTCTGCCGTATTTTTTTCCTTCCTTACTATTGTAATTAAACAACCAGTTTTTAATGATAAATTTTGTGCAATGCGAGTTTATATATGGCACACCCGCAAGAAAAGTGATACATGACAAAATTTTTTTGTTTTATATGTAAATTCTAAATCCATCGACTTTCAATCAGAAAAAGTGATAGACGTTGAATTCAAATACTGTCCGTGTGAATACGCTACGTTTAATATTGTCGTGAATAATTAATTTTAAAATTATTGTTTAAGCATAGACTTGTGAAATTATTTTCCAAAAAATCAAGCTTAAACGTTTATAAATAATTAGCTACATCATTTAAAATAAATTTTTTTTCAGATGTTTTAAACGGAACTTAGTATAGCGTTAAGAAATATTTCATTAAATATTAATTTAAAATTTATCTTGATAATATTTTTCTCTATTCCTCAATTTATAAAAAGTGACACTGAAGTCAATCATCCTTTGTTGAATTATCCTGATTTAGTACCATTGCATTATGATGTCAGAATAAAACTCGACTTCTCCAGAAATATCCTCTACGGCAAATGCAATATTACCATCAATATTACACGTCCAATGACAAATATAAGTATACCTTCAATAAATTTCGGTATACTTAAAATTTACTTGACTATCAATGATGATAATAAAATGATACACGTGCGAAAATATTCATTTATCAATGAAACACACATTTATATTGACTTCTCGAAGACGTCAATAAATGTTTTATTTCCTGGAACGTATATCTTACAGATGATATATGTCCGCAACATATTTGATGAAATTTTGCTCGGATCTTTATATAGAGAAACTAGAGGATTAAAAACGTAAGTGTAAATATTGAATTCTTAGACAAATAATGATTAAAATTTTATATAAAACATTTTAAAATAAAACAGATTAACAGAAACTGGTGTTGAGATAAAAAGAGCCCAACAAATATTTCCATGTTGGAACAAATCAGCTTTCGAGAGCACCTTTACCATTTCTATTATGCATCATGAAAAATTGGCAGCCCTATCGAATATGTTGAAAAATACAAAAGAATATATAGATGAAAGTAACATGATATGGACACATTTTCACAAGTCGCCTTTCATGCCCATTTAACGTTTAACGATTGTGATAACCACATTTACTAATATTTTTCTCCAATCGCAAACTTTGCCTGCTCGTGTCACAATTTGGTGTAGAAAAAACATGACACACAGTATGGGATTTACACACTATGTCGGATTTGCACAACTCATTACTGAAGAGGTATTCCAATTTTTGAATGAAAGAAGTCAGACGAAAATACCAAAAATAGATTACATTGCAATTTGGGATACACATCATAGAAACATTGAGACATGGGGACTCATTTTACACAGGTAGTATGCAGTTATTAGTTATTAAAGATAACCTTTAAAATTAAATTAGAAAAATAAAGTTATCTATAATATGTTAGAAATAAAAATATTAAGTATTTTTATATGAGGAAGCCAATTAAAATAACTATTGTATACATCACTTGCATTGCACCATAAAAAAGAATTCTTACTTTTATTATAAACAGAAAATTAAAATAATATTTTTTTACCTTAAATCAGATTTTAATTTAGATTTTAATAAGTGAAATATGAAAATTGTGCGTTTTTGTTGTATAAATAAAACAAGTGTTAAATATTATTTATTGCATCAGAAATATAGAAAAATATTGTATAAACGTTCTTAATTTGATACTTATGCAGTCTTTTACTCGTAATGTTATTTATTCAAAAATGTTTCAAATACTTCTCCTTTTTTCTAAAATAATCTAAATGTGTGACCATGTTAGTGAAAAAACATACAGTTATTAGAATGTTATTTTTAGAAACACATAAAAGTATATTGTTTGTTACAATATTAAAAACTAATTTAAAAATTTTTTTAAATTTTTAACCTGAAATTGTTAAATATTTATTTACTTTTTTTGAAAGAAATAATTTAACGAATCAGTTTACTCAAGTCCACCAAATTTTGTAATAACTTGTATTATATCTACAATATACAAATTTATTAAATTGCATAATTCTAGCAATGTTTTAGGATAATTTTAATACTTGAAAATCATTTTCAGAGAAGAAGATATTACTTACATTGAACAATTACATTCCATTGCACGCAAAATAGAAGTGGCTAACTTACTAACGCGTCAAGTTATATCTCTTTGGTACAATTATTTGTCTTGGCCAATAGAAGGTTTTACTACATACTTTGCAGCACATATCTTGGGAAAGGTTGTTTCATATTCCTTTCTTATTGATATATTACAAATTAATATTTCATAAAAAAAAGACAACAAAAAATTTAATAGCAGCCATTACCAACTCTAAATTCATATTTATAATGCAAATATACCGTGCATTTTAATATTTAAACTTATCAAATTTTTCAGATTCCGTCGATATCTTACATTCATGATTGATTTGTTGTCCAAGTACTACAGGAATCTTTTCGCTTTGATATTCCTTCTAATAATTATAATTCTACATTGCACAACAATAATGGCTTAGATTTTAAAATGAATAAGATTTTTCTTAATTACATTAAACGTAAGTTTAAATTAATATATTTAAAGAAAAATGCTTGATTAATATAATTTAAAGTTATTAATAATATTTATACATAAAATTATAAATAAAAAGAAGTATGGAGAAATATAACTACGAATCGATTAAAATAGAATTTATTTGTTTACCAACTTTTTATAAACCTATTATTATTACGATTAAAAAACATTTTAAAGTATATAATAAATACTCCATAATTTTAATTGATACAGCACCCGTTTTATGGTATATATTGCAACATATCCTAAAAGAAGACATGTGGTATAGTATCCGCGCGTATGCTGATAGGTGAGTAATATTTCACGACATAATAATTACGTAACAAAATTAAATATTGAACAAAAATAACATTCTTCAATTTTATTATGATAGAGCATGGTATAAAATATAAGACCATTTCGTAGTTGTCGAACCATCTGTTAACTACAAAATAACAAATAACATGTTGTACATTTCTAAAACTTGTTTTTAAATATTAAATCAAACTTTTTTAAACTTGTCAAATTATCTTCGTTTAAAATTTCAAGCAATATATAGTTGATTTTTTAAATTAAAGTATTATATTTATTAATGTAAATAATACAATTGATTTTTAAGGTTGTAACGAATTAATGTTAATTATTTTGGAAACCAATATTAAAAACTGTAGATAAATAAGAAATATTATATTGTATATAAGTTACATTCGGAGTTTATTAATATAATTTGAAATTACAAAAACATAACTGTAAATATAAACAAATAAGATATTTCGATAAATTGTGATCTTTGTCTGCAATTTTATTGAGAGCAAATTTAATCCAAACCTAAATATAAGGCTAATTAAGAAAAACTTTCCAAATGAAAAAAATATATATATATATAAATATTACTGTTGATTTACTTGTATCAACATGTAAATTAATATTTTAATACACTAAATTATAATTTTGTGTTTAAAAGTAAAAATTTGAATGGTGTATGGTCTTAAAGAAATTTCTATTTTACAGATATAATTAGTCAAATGCGGTAAAGACCGATGATTTATGGCACATAATGCAAACTTATTTAAATCATACTAAAATTTATTATCAAATATCTTTTACTGTAAGACAATATATAGATATTTGGATAAAAAAAAATTATTATCCTGTACTGCATGTGACATTAAACGCTACAAATCATACGATATCATTCTCATATCTCAGTTCTCAATATATCGACGAAGACATAGAACAACTTCCCGCATTTGTAACATTTTCGATTATACAAAGAAAAGTTGGCAATTCTTTTGACGTACGTTTTTTGCTATCACCGCCATATAGTACAATTATGAATATTAAAAATGTATTTACGGTGGTTGATGAAAATTATTGCGTTATAGTCAATGTGAAACAAACAGGTAACTATACAATATTAAATTTATTATGCCTCAATGTTTAATTTGTGTAACTAACAATAAGATTATGCAGCATTCTGATTTTGTCTTTTTCATTTTCTGCTAATTAAGATTAATTTTGAATTTTATTTTAAACTGATGATTATGTCATTAATAAAAAAAATGTGTAATTGGGTTTTTTAAATAATAAAATTATAACATTAAATTTAATAGCTACATAAGCCCAGAGCCAGGTATTATTTGCTCAGTAAAGTATAATTTTAAAAAAATCAGTTAGAACAGACGTATCAGCCCATTATTTTGGCCATATTCAGTGAGAGATACAATGTCAGCGAAACGTTAGAAAAACATAATAAAAGACATAAGACGTACACATAAGACGTAAAGTTGTCGGAACACGGTTAAATAAATCAATCAATTGATGATGATTATGTGTATAGAGAGTGTTCCACCTAACTTGAGCATTTTAAATATTACACTTATTTTTGATAATACAAAAGAACGTCAGAAAAGTCATCAGTTTTTTTTCTGTATTCTCGTATTGCATAATCATATGTATAGAGGGTTTTGATATCTCAGCTATTACAATGCGGTGATATAAACATATAATCCCGTTTAAAAATAATCGATGACTTTATAACCTTGAAAAATGTAACTTTGAAAAAAACTTTTTGCTTATCATAATATTTGACTCTCTCAAACAAATAATATTTTCCTTTGACATATTTTCATATTATCAAAAACAGGTGAGAAATTTAAGATGCCCAATAGATGCCTCGTATGTACATGTAGTCACAGCTTTTTAATGATTGGGAAATTTTCACGGTGCACTTTAAATCCTTAAGTTTAATAAAATAATAATTAAAAATTATAGCATTAATAATGTGATTTGCGAGAAATCTCACATATTTGGAACAAAGTGATTAAAATATTTTATTAAAAAATAAATTATTTAAAAAAATATTTGAAAAAAACAGTTAGAAACTATTTTTTGATAAATTCTATCAGAGAATCTATAGATAAAAGTATCAATTTCTTATATAATAGGATATTATCGTGTTAATTATAATTCTGAGGGCTGGCTTAGACTTGCGCAGTGCTTGAGAAAAAATTATACAGTACATGTTCTCAATCAAGCCCAAATCATAGATGATGCGTTTCACTTTCTCATACATCGCCGACTCAGTTTAACGATGTTTTGGAATATCGTAAGCTTTCTATCAGATAACGCGGATTACATAGCATGGTATCCTATGATTTAAGCTTTTGAATACATGGCTTGTGCCTATTCATTTCATAATGCCACAGACATAACGGTAGGTAGTGACTAATTTCTATAAGAAAAAGTTATGTATTTGAACACTCTACATAAAAAGAATTAAATAAATATGTGTACATATATGTGATGTATGTGTATATGCGTACACACGTCACATTATCACATTATTTATGACAACAGATTTCAAATTCAAATTATTTACCAATTTTTAGGAAAATATGAAAATAATATTGAACAGAAAAAAAACTTTAAACCACATATAATGGAAGGCTCCAAATGTTTTAACAAACGATAAATAATGAAAATGGCGATAAGAGCCGTTGCAGGATGTTCGTGCTAAATTTTTAATTTTTCTTAAAGAAATTAGTAAATTAGTCTACAAGAGACAGTTAAATTGTACACCGATCTCAATTCGAGATACTTAAAGTGTACGAAAATTTTAAAGTACATAGTTCTCATATATCGAGAAACTTTAATGTACGTATAGGAATTATTGTAAAGAAAGGAAGAGAGAAAAAATATCAGGGCGCGAGTGGCTAAGCCGGGAATTGAACCCGGGTCTTTCGCTTGCCGGGCGAATGTTCTTACCATTAAACTACTCAGACCCCACGCTTCTAACATTTATCTCTCCTAGATTAGGAAATCAACAATGCTGTAGGACATAAACGCGTCATAATGCCCGCGTGATTTAAAACTTTAAACCACATATAATGGAAGGCTCCAAATGTTTTTCATTATTTATCGTTTGTTAAAACATTTGGAGCCTTCCATTATATGTGGTTTAAAGTTTTAAATCACGCGGGCATTATGACGCGTTTATGTCCTACAGCATTGTTGATTTCCTAATCTAGGAGAGATAAATGTTAGAAGCGTGGGGTCTGAGTAGTTTAATGGTAAGAACATTCGCCCGGCAAGCGAAAGACCCGGGTTCAATTCCCGGCTTAGCCACTCGCGCCCTGATATTTTTTCTCTCTTCCTTTCTTTACAATAATTCCTATACGTACATTAAAGTTTCTCGATATATGAGAACTATGTACTTTAAAATTTTCGTACACTTTAAGTATCTCGAATTGAGATCGGTGTACAATTTAACTGTCTCTTGTAGACTAATTTACTAATTTCTTTAAGAAAAATTAAAAATTTAGCACGAACATCCTGCAACGGCTCTTATCGCCATTTTCATTATTTATCGTTTAATATTGAACAGAGTTTTGCAAATAATAGGATACGATGAAAAACCGAGTGAAAGCGATCTTACTAAATGTTTAAGAGAGGAAGCTGCAAAATGGGCATGTATTATTGTTGCTGCTAAATGCAGGGAAACAGCTACTTTACAACTGATAAAAGATCTTGAAAGTCCTGTACAAGATAAGTAAGTAGTTTTATAACCACGATATTTGTTTAAATAAATTTTGTTGCATTATTACATTAAATTTGAAAAGCTATTTTATTATTGATATACATAAGTTATTTCTTTGTATAAAATATTTTTTTCTGCTAACGCAGTCGACTTACATGGAAAGAATGGAAATATTGTAAAGGTTTAATGTTAGCAAACTACACCGTTTGGAACTATGTACGGGAAAAATGGACGACAACATCTCATAACAAAATTTTAGATTACTTAACTTGCTGTGAAGATCCTTTAATTATTACCTCTTATTTGAATCAAATGTTAAGACCAACTGAGTATAAATATTTTGTCAAAGAACAAGACAAACCTATAAATATGGTTCTTCTTACTGTTGCGAAGCATGTAAGAAACTTTATAGTGTTTGATTACATATTGAAACGTTTAGAAAGCAAGCAATTGGTTTTAAGTGGAAATTGGTAATGACATTTTTTTGTTTATATATGTTTTTATTCATAAATATTAGTTGTATATGCATATTAAATCTGTTACTTTGATTTTGGGAAAGTTGATAGAATTGCAATATTAATTATCAGTATTACGCATACGCACTCCTTACATCAATTTCAAAGGGTATGTTTTGTGATTCATATCATACCTTTATTTTTTGACTTTTTAACATTGAGTTTATTTATATGTGATTTGTTACATATGTAACATATTCAATCCAGTTACGCTGAACGCAAGCAAATCAAACTCTTTTGCGCTGCATAGGAAGAAGCTTTATATTTATTGATATTGTAGAAATAATTTGTTTTAGGTAAATATTTTCGCAACAATTTATCTGAAAGACGAGAGGTTAATTGTTGCTATTAAAAATAAAATTGACAAACGAAAATTGGAGTACGCAAGACAAATCATCACAAATTATGGATCTCTCAGTCAACATGACAACAACTGAACTCTGCCAACAACAGAGTAAAAGGAGTCTGCATTCTGTGTGCTCGAAGTTCGCATAAAACTATGATTTATTTGACCGTTATACTAGCCACTATTGCGTCAACACTGGATGCCATTTCTGGCATTTAACACTATTGGAATGTTGTTACTATTATTCCGACTGGCAAACTTTGTATCGCTAATAGTGATATGATATATTAGTTAGAACTAATTTACTTTATATTAATCAGTTAGTTAATACTAGTTCTTTACTGTTATCCAGTATCGCAAATCCAGCTGCCAGAAAAGGGCTAATGCTATGCCTATTGTAAGCAAGAAAATACGAAAATGAATGGCCAAACAATTAAATTTGTAAAAGACAAAACATATAGCAATGTATATAGTATATAGCCAAAGTTATAGCAATGTACAGAAAAATAGAATAAATAAAAAAAGTAAAAATTATTAACATTTTGAAAAAGCAATTTGATGCACACAAAAAAATGTACATTTACTAATGAAATCATAGAGCAGAATAATTTAGATAAGTATTAATCCCATTTTTTATAGGTTTTAGTGATATAAGGTTACAATATTGATAAGTGTAGATAAATAAAATAAAAAGCATAAAATAAGTATAAAAATGAGTATAAGTATAAAAATAAGTATAAAATTGACGTATTGTAAACATTAAAAGTAATTAATATTTATAAATCACAAATGTACTTTTTTATAAAATAAGTTATTTGGAATATGTTATTGCAGAAAATAATATTTTCTATTTTTTTATTCATATTTGTGACGTATTCATTTTTTAAAATTCTACAAGGATTGCTTTCCTTGTTTTTCTTTTTCCTTTTTTTTTTGCTATTTTATATAATGCAATAGTATATTACATAAAAGTATGTTTAGTTTTAAAAATCTGCATAGAACTTTGTGATAATAAAGTATATAATTTTTGTTCTCACTTGCGCTATTTTCTGATGTCATATTTTATATAAAATGATACAAATAGAATATACAACAGTTTTTATCTAATATAATAGATGAAATATATGACAGTTCTTTCTATAAATAAAATATAATGTGACAAATTTTTTGTATAGGCTTATACGCATATGTAAAGAACACTATTTTACCAATCAGTGTACCTGGCGCTATTTTGTAACTTTTTTTAAAAAGGTAATTTTTATAGCTATCATGCCTTTTTAAGTTCATAAAGAATTGTGTAAATTCTACTCTTATGTCTCTTATCTAACCGTCAAATTGGTTTACCAACTGTTACTTACTGTAAAAACATTAACAAAATTCATAAAAAATAAATACTTTGTCCGTTTGTTAATTTGTATCATACCGCTTTTCAGCACAGAATTGTTGTTGTGGTTAAAGTAATGATCTGTTTCAGATTTCCCAATCTGTGAATTAATGCTATCACTAAAAACGTCAAATGTTAAAATTTCCACGAATCAATCTAATTTTTCGAAATATATGACTTATTGTTATTAAAATTCAAAATTGTTGCAAACTTACTCTAAAGTGGATTCTCAATTACAAATATTAGTAGCTTTGTGTAAGTGCGCATTTCGTTGCTTAAAATTATCCAATTATATACCGAAATTACGTCGCTCCTTATCAATTTGTGAAATGTTTCTTATTGCACGACCTCTCAGAAGGTAAGTGTACATTACCTCAGAAGGTAAGGGTACAAGTGACATTATGTGTTTATATTCGATCCTTCCTTACACTAAGCGTGAACTTGCTGCGAGATTCGATTGTGTCGCTTCATTAACTGCCAGTATCCTTTTCATTGTTAGTATGAAGAGATTGCTCGAAACAGTAAGATCACGATTTGATGGGTTTAAATTAATTCGATACTCGCGATTAAAAATAGTACCTGTTTGCAGTACTAATGTTACAAAGTGTTATTTGTTAATAATTTTCAAAATATAGGTGAGTCACCACAAACCAAGAACTTCTTATTAAAACTGTGTACAATTTATTTGGTTAAAATCATATTATTTCAGCGTTAATAACAATTTTAACGGTTTGTTTTTTCTATTTGCTTTATACTAATAATGCACTGAGAGACATTTAATAATTAATTATTATTTGGTTCAATATAAAATTTATTTATTAAATACATGTCGCACATTACAGAAATCGTTACCGAAACCATAGTTACATCAATTGCCTTACTTACATCGCATATATTACTCTTTTCTGCTATATACAATCCAATTCTTTCTTAAATAAACAATTTTTCGATGGATTGTAAACGAGAACTCTCTATCAATGAATAACCTTGTCTTTGGTTCTTTTTCTATCTTGCTATCCTCTTCTTGTATTTTAATTTTTTCTGTCCTATTTTTTTCCTCCCTTTCTGTTGTAATTTAACAGACAGTTCTTAATGATAAATTCTGTGCAGTGCAAGTCTACATTAAGCACACCCGCAAAAAAACTAACACAAATCAAAATTTTTTGATTTTTGTTTTATATGCGGATCGTATTCTAAATACATTGGCCTTGAATAAAAAAAGTGACAAACGTTGTATTCAAAACAATACAACATGTTCGCGTGAAATCGTTATGTTTAATACTGCCGTAAATAATTAGTTTTAAAATTATTGTGTAAGACTATTGCGTAGATTTGTTAAATTATTTTCCATAAAATCAAACGCTTCCAACAATTTATAATTTGCGACATCATTTGCGATAAATTTTTTTTCAGATGCTTTAAACGGAACTTACTATGGCATTAAGAAATGTATCATTAAATATCGATTTAATATTCATCGTGATAATATTTTTCTCTATTCCTCAATTTATAAAAAGTGACACTGAAGTTAATCACACTTTGTTGAATTATACTGGTTTAGTACCATTGCATTATGATGTCAGAATAAGACTCGACTTCTCCAGAAATGTCCTTTACGGCGAATGCAATATTACCATCAATATCACACGTTCAATGACAGATATAAGTATACCATCAGTAAATTTCGGTATACTGAAAATTGACTTGACTATCAATGATGGCAACAGGATGATACACGTGCAAAGATATTCATTTATCAATGAAACGCACATTCGTATTGACCTCACGAACACAGCAATAAATATTTTAATTCCTGGAATGTATATCTTACAGATGATATATGTCCGCAATATATATGATGAAATTTATGTCGAATACGAAGAAAATATAGGTGAAAAAGTGTAAGTTTAAATAATTCACTCAGACAAAATATGATAAAAATTTTATATAAACCATTTTAAAATGAAACAGATTAACAGCAACAGGAGTTGAGGTAATAAGAGCCCAACAAATATTTCCATGTTGGGACGAACCAGCGTTCCAGAGCACTTTTACCATTTCTATTATGCATGACAAATGGTTTACAGCCCTATCAAATATGATTATAAATAGAAAAAAAAATATAAGTGAAAGTAACATGATGTGGACACATTTTCACAAGTCGCCTTTCATGTCCATTCAACGTTTAACGATTGTGATAACCACATTTACTAATACTTATCTGGAACCGCAACCTTTTGTTTCTCATGTCACAGTTTGGTGTAGAAAAAACATTACACGCAATATGGCATATGCACAATTCATCATTGAACAGATATTCTACTTTTTGAAAAAAATAAATCAGATGATGATACCAAAAATAGATTACGTTGCAATTTTGGGTGCCGAACACAGTAAAATTGAGACATGGGGACTCATTTTACACAGGTAGTATCCAGTTATTAGGTATTAAGGATAACATTTAAAATCAAATTTAAAAAACCAAACTATCTATAATAGTTTAGAACTAAAAATATATGTATTTTTATGTCAGGAAGTCAATTAAAAACTATCATATACATTATTCGCATTACATCTCAAAAAAGTATTTTTATTTTAAACAAAAAATTAAAATAATCTTTTTTTACATCAAATTAGATTTTAATTTAGATATTAATATGTAAAATATGAAAAATAATTGTATGTTTTTTGTTGTTCAAATAAAACGAGTGTTATAAATATTATTTATTGCATCAAAAATATAAAATATTATGAACGTTCTTAATTTAATACTTCTACAGTCTTTCACACGTAATGTTATTTATTCAAAAATGTTCAAAACATTTCTTTTTTATTTTGAAATAATTTGAATGTGTGATTATATAAGTGAAAGAACACACAATTATTGCAATGTTATTTTTTATATACACAGAAAAATATGTAGTCTATTAAATATACACAAAAAGACAAGATTGCTTAAGTATAACTTTACTCCTTTTTGTTATAAAATTAAAAATTAACACTTTTTAAATAGATAATGTAACGTCAGGTCTAGACCAACTAGGTTTGCAATAATTTAAATTATATATACAATATACATATTTATTCAATTGCATAATTTTAGCAAAATTTTACAATGTAATTCTAATACTTGAAAACCATTTTCAGAGAAGAAGATATTACTTACAATGAAACATTAGATTCCATTGCACGCAAAATAGAAGTGGCTAACTTACTAGCACATCAAGTAATATCTCTTTGGTACGATTATTTGTCATGGCCAATAGAAGGTTTTACAACATACTTTGCAGCGTATATCTTGAGAGAGGTTGTTTAATATTCTTGTATATTATTGATATATTACAAATTTATATTTTATAAAACAACAAAAACAACCAAAAATTTAGCAGCAGCTATTATCAACTCTAAATTCATATTTATAATACAAATGTGCCATGCATTTAGATATTTCTTTCAACTTATCAAATTTTTCAGATTCTATCGATATCTTACATTCATTTATTCCTTGTCGAAGTACTACAAGAATCTCTTCGCTTTGACATTCCTTCTTATAATTATAATTTCACACTACACAGTAATGACTTAAATGTTCAAATAAATAAGACTATTCTTAATTATATCAAACGTAAGTTTAAATAAATATATTTAAAGAAAAATGTTTCATCAAAATAAATATAATTTTAACATATTGAAAATATTTATACATGAATTTATAAATAAATGGAAGTATGGACAAATATAACTGCAAATAGAATTTATTTGTTAACAAACTTTATATATATTATTATTACAATTAAAAAACATATTAAAGTATGTAAAAGTACTCCATAATTTTAATTGTTACAGCACCCGTTTTATGGCATATATTACAACATATCTTAGGTGAAGACATGTGGTATAGTATACGTATATATACTAATAAGTGAGTAATATTTTATAATATGAACAAATATATGTAAAATAAATAATATTAAATGTAAGCAAATAAGATATTTTTTTATAAATTGTCATTTTTGTCTACAATTTTGATAAATTTTAAATGTAAGACTAGATAAAGAAAGACTTTCCAAAGGAAAAAGATATACATATTACTGTTACATACAAACATGTAAATTAATATTTTAATACATTAAATAATAATTTTGTATTTACTGGTAAAAATATTCACGGTGTATGTTCTTAAAAAAATTTCTATTTTACAGATATAGTCAGTCAAATGCGGTAAAGACCGATGATTTATGGCACATTATGCAAAGATATTTAAATCGTACTAAGATTTATTCTTCAACACCTTTCAATGTAAAAAAATATATAGATATTTGGATAAAGAAAAATTATTATCCTGTACTGCTCGTGATATTAAACACTACAGATGACACGATATCATTTTCATATCTCAGTTCTCAGTATATCGACGAAGACATGGAACAACTACTCGCAATAATAACATTTACGATTATACAAAGAGAAGTTGACGATACTATTAAGGCACTGTTTTTTTTATCACCGAAACAACATACACATTTGAATATTAAAAATGTATTTAAGGTGGTTGATGATAATTATTGCGTCATAGTCAATGTTAACCAAACAGGTAACTACATATATAATATTTAGTTTATTATGTTTCAATCATTATTTTCTGTAACCGAGATTATGCAACATTCTGATTTTGTCTTTTCCATTTTCTGCTAATTAAGATTAAGTTTGGATTATATATCTCACTTGCTCTTGATAATCCGAAAGAACGTCAGAAAAGTCATTAGTTTTTTCCGTATCACATAATCATCATACGTATAAAGGGTTTCTATATCTCAGCTATTACAATGCAGTGATAAAAACATCTAATCCCGTTTAAAAATAATCGATGACTTCACAGTCTTGAAAATATAACTTAAAAAAAAATTTTTTGCTTATCATAATATTTGTCTCTCCCAAACAAATAATGTTTATCTGTGACATTTTTTTATTATCAAAAACACGTAAAAATTTTAAAATGGCCAAGTTAGATGGAAAACCCCATAAGTACATGTTGTCACAACTCTTTAATGATTGTGTTTTCACCGTGCATTTTAAATCCTTAGGATTAATAAAATAATAATTAACTATTATAGCATTATTAATGCGATTTACGAGAAATCTCACATATTTGAAACAACGTGTTTAAAATATTTTATTAAAAAATAAATAATTTAAGAAAGTATTTATAAAAAACACTGTTAGAAACTATTTTTTGATAAATTCTATCAGAGAATCTATAGATAAAAGTATCAATTTCTTATATAACAGGATATTATCGTGTTAATTATAATTCTGAGGGCTGGCTTAGACTTGCGCAGTGCTTGAGAAAAAATTATACAGTACATGTTCTCAATCAAGCCCAAATCATAGATGATGCGTTTCACTTTTTCATACATCGCCGACTCAGTTTAACGATGTTTTGGAATATCGTAAGCTTTCTATCAGAAAATACGAATTATGTAGTATGGTATCCTATGATTAAAGCTTTTCAATACATGGCTTGTGCCTATTCATTTCATAATGCCACAGGCATAACGGTAGGTAGTGACTAATTTCTATAAGAAAAAGTTATGTATTTGAACACTCTACATAAAAATAATTAAATAAATATGTGTACATATATGTGATGTATGTATATTTGTGTACGTACGTATGTATATATGAGTACATACATATATGTGATATATGTATATATATGTGTACGTACACATTTTTACGACAATAGAATTCAAATTCAAATTATTTATCAATTTTTAGGAAAATATGAAAAAAATATTGAATGGAGTTTTGCAAATAATAGGATATGATGAAAAACCGAACGAAAGCGATCTTACTAAATGTTTAAGACAGGAAGCCGCAAAATGGGCATGTATTATCGATGCTGCTCAATGCAGAGAAACAGCCACTTTACAACTGATAAAAGATCTTGAAAATCCTGTACAAGACAAGTAAGTTGTTTTAAAACCACAATATATATATAAAAAAATTTTGTTGCATTATTGCATTAAACTTGAGAAACTATTTTATCATTGATATACATAAGTTATTTGTTTGTATAAAATATTTTTTTCTGCTAACGCAGTCGGTTGACATGGATAGAATGGAAATATTGTAATGGTTTAATGTTAGCAAACTACACCGTTTGGAACTATGTACGGGAAAAATGGACGACAACATCTGATAACAGAATTTTAGATTACTTAACTTGCTGTAAAGATCCTTTCATTATTACCTCTTATTTAAATCAAACATTAAGATTAACTGGAGAGTATAAATATTTTATTCAAGAACAAGAACTAAGTGTTAATATAGTTCTTCTTACTGTCGCTAAGCATGTAAGGAACTGGACAGTGTTTTATTTCATATTGGAATTAAGTTTAAGAACCAGACAATTCGTATTAAGTGGAAATTGGTAATGAATTTTTCTGTTGATTTATATTCTTGTATTTGTAATTATTAGATATGCATATTAAATCTGTTACTTTGATTTTAGGGATGTTGATATAGTTGCAATATTAATTATCAGTATTACACATGTGCATTCCAGAGACCAATTACAAGATGTATGTTTTCAATTCAAATAATACTTTCATTTCTTGATTTTTCAACATTGAGCTTATTCATATGTGATTTGTTACATATATAATATATCTGACCCAATTACGCTGAACGCAGCAAATTATGCTGTTATAGACTGTATGGTAAAGAAACTTTACATTCATTGATTTTGTCAAAATAATTTGTTTTAGGTACATATCTTTGCGACAATTTATCTGAAAGAAAAAAGGCTAATTGATGCTGTTAAAAATAAAATTAAGAAAAGAAATTTGGATATCGCAAGGCGAATCACAAACTATGGATCGCTCAGTCAACGTGACAACAACTGATCTCTTTCAACAACAAAGTAAAAGGAGTCTGTGTTCAATCAGTCCAAAGTTTGCATGAAACTATAATTTATTCATGGCCGTTATACGAGCCATTATTGGGTCAACACTGCATGCCATTTCTGGCATTTAACACTATTAAAATGTTGTTACTATTATTCCGACTGGCAAACTATATATCGCTAATAGAGGCATGATATATTACTTAGAACTAATATACATGTATTTTATATTAGTTAGTTACTTAATACTAATTATTTACTGTTGTCCAGTATCGCAAATCCAGCTGCCAGCATTAGGCTAATATTACGCGTATTATAAGCTTGAAAATACGAAAATTAATAGCCAAACAATTTGTAAAAGACAAAGCATATAACAATGTAAATAGTATATAGCTAAAGTTATAGCAATGTAGAAAGTTATAGAATAGATAAGTTATTATAATAGATAAGTTATAGATAAATAAGTTATAGAATAAATAAAAAAAAGTAAAAATTATTAATATTTTGAAAAAGCAATGTTATGCACACAACAAAATGGACATTTACAAATTGAATCATAAAGCAGAATGATTTAGTTAAATATTAATACAATTTTTAATAGGTTCAAGTGACGAACAACATTGATAAATGTAAATAAATAAAAAAGTGGGAATAAAATTGGCGCATTGGAAGGTTAAAAGTAATAAATATTTATAAATCTCGAGTGTACATTATTATTCAATAAATTAGTTGAAATATATTATTGCGGAAAATAATATTTCCAATTTTTTCGGACTCTTTCTTTCGTTTGCCACATTATATAATATTATATTTAATTTCAAATACTGCATAGAAATATACAATTCATATTTGCTTTTAAGTAGACATTTAAAAAAAAAGTAAAATTTTTACCAAAATTTTTTACATGTTAAACTTTCATAAATTATTTTATAAATAAAAATCTAATACTTGTATAAATATAAAAAATTATCGATTTAAACATATAGAAAATATGTAACATTCATAAATATTAAATAACTATATTAAATAACTATAAATCAATATTTTAAAATACTGATTGTAAATAATCAAAAAGCATTTCAAGATGATTGAAAATATTTTACATATGCATATCACATATACAAAATATACCAGCCCAACTAGTGCCGAATTTGTGGGTGGGCGGACAGGGCGACCTCCCAGGAACCTCCACAAATTGGGGACCCCCACAAACAAAACTTGATTAAAAAGAAAATTTGGTTAAAAAATCTATATTTGTATATTTGACATATGTTTTGAAAATGTATCAAATATTTTTTAAATATACGCCATTGGTTTCCAGATGATGACCGCGATGTGCATTTTGGATGCCAGAGTTTCGCAAACATTGCAGTTTGCATCATTAAATATATTATAACTATTTGTTGTAATAATATTAAAATATGTATTTCCAACTTTTTTAAATTGACAAATTTTTAAATGAGTTTTCAATGATTTTGATCTCTTACGAATCAACGATTCAGCCGTTCCGGGGCCCCCACTTCTTTAAATCCGGCTGTGAGACCAAATATTACGCTTTATAGAAGAATTCTAAGGTCATTTAAAGATAAACATTTTTATGCCAAAATGTCGAAATTGCACTAATTTTTTAAATGAAAAGTGTTTAAACCTTGATTAATCAAATTATCATAAATTTACGCGCTTAGGCACGTCGCATATTAATTTCTATATCATTACTATATAAGAAGTTTCAGAAATCTGTGATTAACGTAATACTGCTAGTCTGAAACTTTTGTATATTTTCTATTTTGTATATTTTACATTATTTTAAAATCTATTTTTTTAAATGACATTAAAATAAAACAAGTTAAATTGACTCACCGGCATGATGCGCTGCAGCAGAGTTGCACACAAGTTGATTTTTAACAAAGTACATTCAAATTATAACAGCGAAAAAATAATTATCACGCACATTAATCTTCTACTTATTTTTTTATACAAATATGCAATAAATTGTACTTTTATATTTAAGAATTCACTCTTTAAAAAGGGCAAGATAATATTTTATTATTGTCACTTTTTCTGATGCTGAATGACTACCTCAATGCGCGCTGTGCGTTGTTATCGAGTGGATGTCATTGCGAATGTTACATACTTTGACAGTTCATTTCTTAAGAAAAGTGGAAGTATACTATATTTAGTATATTTAATATATTACAGTGAGTAGTACAATATATTAGTATAACATAATATTCGCTTGTATTAATATAAACGTGAGATATTAATTGTATTAATACTAAACATGAGATATTAATTAACATTATGTTAACATGTGATTCATTGTAGTAAGATGTCAAATTTTCTAGCGTTAAACATTATTTTAATTTCTATTGTCATCAGTACTGTAATAATTAAATAATACATTTTTTGTATGAAATACAATATAAAACAATTTTTTATTTTTCTAGTCATTAAGAAGATAATTTTGATTGGCGTTATGTTCCGATATATTTTTTCTAAAATAATGCAAATAAAATACACAAAAGTTTTTTTTAATAAGTAAAATATTTCAATATTTTTAATATCTTATAGATGATAATATAAGTATAAGTGTATAACAATATGTGTTTATCATATCGGTCCTTCCTTGCGCTACGCGCAAGCTCGCCATGTCGCTTGATCAACTGTATCCTCCTCATTGTTAGTATGAAGAGATTGCTCAAAACAGTCACATCGTGATTCGATCGGTTCAAATAAATTTAATACACGCGATTCAAAATAGTACTAGTTTGCATACTGTTGTTACAAAGTGTAATTTGTTAACAATTTTCATAAATATAGGTAAGTATCGACAAACTAAATATTTCTAACTAACTGTGTACAATTTTAATTTATTAATTTGGTTAAATTCAAAATCAACATTGATTTTAGCAGTTAATTTTATCAATAAATTCAAAATTGACATAATTTTTTCAGCATTAATAAAAATTTTAACGCTTTTTTAAATTTCTTTTTATTTCTTTTATACTAATAATAAATCAACTGAGATATACGTAACAATCAATTATCACATGTAAAATGATATCTCAAACATAAAATTTATTTATTAAATACACGTCGTACATTACAGAAATCCTTAGTTTCATGAATTGCCTTACTTACATCGCATATATTACACATTTCTGCTATATACTATGCTTTCTCTAACATACAATTTCTCATACATTGGAACGTAACGCTCTCTTTCAAAGATTAACCTTGCCTTTGTATCCTTCTCTATCTTGTTATTCTCTTGTGTCTACTGTTCCTTCTTAATCTTTTCGCCCTATTTTTTTCCTCTCTTATCGTTGTAATTTAACAAAAAGTTTTAATGATATATTTTGTGTAATACGAGTATACATATCGTAAGTAAGTATACAAGTATACCCACAAGAAAAGTGTTAAAAGTCAAAATTTTTCGATTATTGCTTTATATGCGGATTGTATTCTAAAGACATTGGCCTTCAATCAGAAAAGTAAGTGATAGACATTGAATTCAAATACCGCGTGAATCCTTTATGTTTAATACTGCCGTAAATAATTAATTTTAAAATTATTGTTTTAGCATAGACATGTGAAATTATTTTCCGTAATATCAAGCTTTAAACGATTAATAATTTGCGACATTATTTGAGATAAAAACTAATTCATAATGTTATTAATAAAAAACGTTATTATCAACGCAATTCCTTCTTTCCTCTCTCCTGAACAATTTATTTTCTTTACATGTGCCACTTTTACTGCGAGTGTGCGCATATATTAAACATATGCACAGTAAAGAAATAGCAAATGTTAACTTTTGTAGTTAAAGAAAAACATACGTGCCGCACTAAGTGTGATAAAAAAAGTCTATTAACGTCTATAATTTATTTCATTCAGTTTGCTGATAAAACAGTAAAAAAAATATAAATAAAATTGCTTTTGTCGATCGATAAATCGCTTGCTTCCACATAAGATATGTTTGAAAAGAATTTTAATCTTGCAACAGCCCATCTATGAAAGTAGATATGCTACGATTAAAATGTAGCATATTTACATGTTTTCTGTAAATGTATTGTTGCGCCCGCAGAACGAGATATCACACGCGTCAACGGAACTCGCGAAATTAAAGAACACAACACAATGTTTCAATAAAACAGAGAACACTTTAATAAGAACAGTAACTCAACAGTAACTCATACAATAAATAACCAAAAATAAGATTGAAAGATCGGAGCTGTCATATACGTCCGCCCGAGCAGACAGCTACCAAAAATCTGACATATGACAGCTTGTTTACAAACTGTCATAGAGATCCTTTAAACTGCTAATCGATATCGTCTTGACAACAAATATAAAAACAACTCTTGTATATTTACAAATGCCATATGACATTGCACCAATCGATAATATCGATCGGTTTGTTAGCTGTAACACACAGCATCAGCGGCAAAAAGCACAGGCGTAACAGTATATTAAAAAAAAATGTATTTCAATGACATTATGAATTTTTTTTTCTTATTCTGAATTCTTCAGCGTAACTTATCTCATATATGCTTTCATAAAATGATTATAATCAAATATAAGTAAGCGCGACGTAATATTAGTAATATAAAATAATTAATAATTATATATAATGGTTACAGTAAAACAACCAATAATTATTTTGATAATCTTAAAAACATGATTCTTAATAACAATAAAATTAACGTTTTTAGTGTTTCAATATTACACAAATTTTATACATTTTAATTTTTTTTAGTTTTATATTTAAAAAAATTTCTTGGTAAATTATAATTTTCGTAAGAACCTATGAAACCTCTTGTAGTTAAAATTATGTTTTGTTAATACTAAAAATAATATATCTTCATGTTTTACACATTTTTCATAATATCTTTTAGTATGAATAGCTACACTCGTTATTATATATACTTTCTTTCATGATGCAGAAATAAAGTACTATGTGTCGCAAATATGTATGTTTTTACGACATAAAAACTGTTTTTTCTAGATGCTGTAAACGGAACTAAGTATGGCATTAAGGAATATTTCATTAAATATCAAACTAATATTTATTGTGATTACATTTTTCTCTATTCCACAATTTGTAAAAAGTGACACTGAAGTTAATCTCCATTTGCTGAGTTATGCTGGTTTAGTACCAATGCATTATGATGTCAACATAGAACTTGACATTAATAGAAATATCTTGCACGGTGAATGCAATATTACCATCAATATTACACGTCCAATGATGAATATAAGTATACCTTCAATAAATTTCGGGATATATAAAATTGACTTCACTAGCAATGATGGCAATAGGATGATACACGTACCAAGATATTCATTTATTAATGAAACGCACATTTATATTGACTTCACCAAACTATCTGTAAATATTTTACTTCCTGGAACATATATCTTACACATGATATATTTCCGCAACATATTTGATGAAATTTTTTTCGGATACAAAGAAGACACAGGTAAAAAAGTGTAAGTTTAAATAATTAATTTTCAGACGAAATATGATAAAAATTTTATATAAACCATTATAAAATAAAACAGATTAACAGAAACTGGTGTTGAGATAATAAGAGCCCAACAAATATTTCCATGTTGGGACAAACCAGCGTTCGAGAGCACCCTTAACATTTCTATTATGCATAACAAATGGTTTACAGCCCTATCGAATATGTTGATAAATAGAGAAGAATATATAGATGAAAGTAACATGATATGGACACATTTTCACAAGTCGCCTTTTATGCCCATTCAAAGTTTAACGATTGTGATAACCACATTTACTAATATTTTTCTCCAATCGCAAACTTTGCCTGCTCGTGTCACAATTTGGTGTAGAAAAAACATGACACACAATATAGGATTTACACACCATGTCGGATTTGCACAACTCATCACTGAAGAGATATTCCATTTTTTGAATGAAAGAAGTCAGATGAAAATACCAAAAATAGATTACATTGCAATTTGGGATACGCATCATAGGAACATTGAGACATGGGGACTCATTTTACACAGGTAGTATGCAGTTATTAGTTATTAAAGATAACATTTAAAATTAAATTTAAAAAATAAAGTTATCTATAATATTTTAGAAATAAAAATATTAAGTATTTTTATATGAAGAAGCCAATTAATAACTATCACTTGCATTGCACCATAAAAAAGAATTCTTACTTTTACTATAAACAGAAAATTAAAATAATATTTTTTACCTCAAATGAGATTTTAATTTAGATTTTAATAGGTAAAATATGGAAATTGTATGTTTTCCTTGTATAAATAAAACAAGTGTTAAATATTATTCATTGCATCAGAAATATAGAAAAATATAAACTTTCTTAATTTGATACTTATGCAGTCTTTTACTCGTGATGTTATTTATTCAAAAATGTTTGAAATAGTTCTCCTTTTTCTAAAATAATCTAAATGTGTGACCATGTTAGTGAAAAAACACACAGTTATTAGAATGTTATTTTTAGAAACACATAAAAATATATTGTTTGTTAAATATATATGAAAATACATGATTGCTAAAGTGTAACTTTATTTCTCTTTGTTATAATATTAAAAATTAATTTAAAAATTTTTTAAATTTTCAATCTGAAATTGTTAAATGTTTATTTACTTTTTTTGAAAAAAATAATTTAACAAATCAGTACTCAAGTCCATCTAATTTTGTAATAACTTGTATTATATCTACAATATACAAATTTATTAAATTGCAGCAATTCTAGCAATATTTTAGGATAATTTTAATACTTAAAAATCATTTTCAGAGAAGAAGATATTACTTACATTAAACAATTACATTCCATTGCACGCAAAATAGAAGTGGCTAACTTACTAACACGTCAAGTTATATCTCTTTGGAACGATTATTTGTCTTGGCCAATAGAAGGTTTTACTACATACTTTGCAGCATATATCTTGAGAAAGGTTGTTTCATATTCCTTTCTTATTGATATATTACAAATTAATATTTTATTGAAAAAAAAATAAAAAAAAATTTAGTAGCAGCCATTACCAACTCTTAATTCATATTTATAATGCAAATATACCGTGCATTTAAATATTCAAACTTATCAAATTTTTCAGATTCCGTCGATATCTTACATTCATGATTTATTTGTTGTCCAAGTACTACAAGAGTCTCTTCGCTTTGATAATCCTTCTTATAACTATAATTCTACATTGCACAACAATAATGGCTTAGACTTTAAAATGAATAAGACTTTTCTTAATTACATCAAACGTAAGTTTAAATTAAAATATTTAAAGAAAAATGCTTGATTAATATAATTTAAAAATATTGATAATATTTATACATAAAATTATAAATAAAAAGAAGTATGGAAAAATATAACTACAAACCGATTAAAATAGAATTTATTTGTTTACCAACTTTTTATAAACCTATTATAAAAATATATTATTATTACGATTAAAAAACATTTTAAAGTATGTAATAAATACTCCATAATTTTAATTGATACAGCACCCGTTTTATGGTATATATTGCAACATATCCTAGAAGAAAACATGTGGTATAGTATCCGCGCGTATGCTGATAGGTGAGTAATATTTCACGACATAATAATTACGTAACAAAATTAAATATTGAACAAAAATGACATTCTTCAATTTTACTATGATAGGGTATGGTATAAGATATAAGATCATTTCAAAGTTGTCGAACCATCTGTTATCTACAAAATAACAAATAACTTGTTGTACATTTCTAAAACTAACTATATTTTCTTTAAAATGAATAAAATAATATTCATTGTTTTTAAATATTAAATCAAATTTTTTTAAAACCTGTCAAATTATCTCCGTTTAAAATTTTAAGCAACATATAGTTGATTTTTCAAATTAAAGTATTATATTTATTAATGTAAATAATACAATCGATTTTTAAGGTTGTAACAAATTAATGATAATTATTTTGGAAACCAATATTAAAAACTGTAGATAAATAAGAAACATTATATTGTATATAAGTGACATTTGGAGTTTATTAATATATTTTGAAATTACAAAAACATAACTGTAAATATAAACAAATAAGATATTTCGATAAATTGTGATCTTTGTCTGCAATTTTATTGAGAGCAAATTTAATCCAAACCTAAATATAAGGCTAGTTAAGAAAGACTTTCCAAATGAAAAAAATATATATACATATAAATATTACTGTTGATTTACTTGTATCAACATGTAAATTAATATTTTAATATACTAATAATTATAATTTTGTGTTTGAAAGTAAAAATTTGAATGGTGTATGGTCTTAAAAAAATTTCTATTTTACAGATATAATCAGACAAATGCGGTAAAAACCGATAATTTATGGCACATAATTCAAATTTATTTAAATCATACTAAGATTTCTGATCAAATATCTTTTACTGTAAAAAAATATATAGATATTTGGATAAAAAACAATTATTATCCTGTACTGTATGTGACATTAAACGCAACATATCATACGATATCAATCTCATATCTCAGTTCTCAATATATCGACAAAGACATAGAACAACTTCCCGCATTTGTAACATTTTCGATTATACAAAGAAAAGTTGGTAATTCTATTGGCGTACAAGTTTTGCTATCACCGCAATATAGTACAATTATAAATGTTGAAAATGTATTTAATGTGGTTGATGAAAATTATTGCCTTATAGTCAATGTGAAACAAACAGGTATACAATATTAAATTTATTATGCCTCAATGTTTAATTTGTGTAACTAAGATTATGCAGCATTCTGATTTTGTCTTTTTTATGTTCTGCTAATTAAGATTAATTTTGAATTTTATTTTAAACTGATGATTATGTTATTAATAATAAAAATGTCTAATTGGGTTTTCTAAATAATAAAATTATAACATTATATTTAATAGCTACATAAGCCCAGAGCCAGGTATTATTTGCTCAGTAAAGTGTCATTAAAAAAAAATTAGTTAGAACAAACGTTTCAGCCCATTTATTTTGGCCATATTTAGTGAGAGGTACAATTTCAGCGAAACGTTAAAAAAACATAATAAAAGTACACATAGAACGCAAAGTTGTCGAAACACGGTTAAATAAATCAATCAATTGATAATAATTATGTGTATAAAAAGTGTTCCACCTAACTTGAGTATTTTAAATATCACACTTATTTTTGATAATACAAAAGAACGTCAGAAAAGTCATCAGTTTTTTTTCTGTATTCTCGTATTGCATAATCATATGTATAGAGAGTTTTGATATCTCAGCCATCACAATGTGATGATAAAAACATATAATCCCATTTAAAAATGATCTATGACTTTATAACCTTAAAAAATATAACTTAAGAAAAATTTTTTGTTTAACATAATATTTGTCTCTCTCCAACAAATAATATTTTCCTTTGACATATTTTCATATTATCAAAAACAGATGAGAAATTTAAGATGCCCAATAGATGCCTCGTATGTACATATAGTCACAGCTTTTTAACGATTGGGAAATTTTCACGGTGCACTTTAAATCCCCAAGATTAATAAAATAATAATTAAAAATTATAGCATTAATGTGATTTGCAAGAAATCTCACATATTTGGAACAAAGTGATTAAAATATTTTATTAAAATATAAATTATTTTAAAAAATATTTGGAAAAAAACATTGTTAGAAACTATTTTTTGATAAATTCTATCAGAGAATCTATAGATAAAAGTATCAATTTCTTATATAACAGGATATTATCGTGTTAATTATAATTCTGAGGGCTGGCTTAGACTTGCGCAGTGCTTGAGAAAAAATTATACAGTACATGTTCTCAATCAAGCCCAAGTCATAGATGATGCGTTTTACTTTCTCATACATCGCCGACTCAGTTTAAAGATGTTTTGGAATATCGTAAGCTTTCTGTCAGAAAATACGAATTACGTAGCATGGTATCCCATGATTAAAGCTTTTGAATACATGGCTTGTGCCTATTCATTTGATCATGCTCCACCCATAACGGTAGGTAATGGCTAATTTCTATAAGAAAAAGTTATGTATTTGAACACTCTACATAAAAAAAATTAAATAAATATGTGTACATATATGTGATTTATGTATATTTGTGTACGTACGTATGTATATATGAGTACATACATATATGTGATATATGTATATATGTGTACGTACACATTTTTACGACAATAGAATTCAAATTCAAGTTATTTATCAATTTTCAGGAAAATATGAAAAAAATATTGAATGGAGTTTTGCAAATAATAGGATATGATGAAAAACCGAACGAAAGCGATCTTACTAAATGTTTAAGAGAGGAAGCCGCAAAATGGGCATGTATTATCGATGCTGCTCAATGCAGGGAAACAGCCACTTTACAACTGATAAAAGATCTTGAAAATCCTGTACAAGACAAGTAAGTTGTTTTAAAACCATAATATTTGTATGAAAAAATTTTGTTGCATTATTGCATTAAACTTGAGAAACTATTTTATCACTGATATACATAAGTTATTTGTTTGTATAAAATATTTTTTTCTGCTAACGCAGTCGGTTGACATGGATAGAATGGAAATATTGTAATGGTTTAATGTTAGCAAACTACACCGTTTGGAACTATGTACGGGAAAAATGGACGACAACATCTGATAACAGAATTTTAGATTACTTAACTTGCTGTAAAGATCCTTTCATTATTACCTCTTATTTAAATCAAACATTAAGATTAACTGGAGAGTATAAATATTTTATTCAAGAACAAGAACTAAGTGTTAATATAGTTCTTCTTACTGTCGCTAAGCATGTAAGGAACTGGACAGTGTTTTATTTCATATTGGAATTAAGTTTAAGAACCAGACAATTCGTATTAAGTAAAAATTGGTAATGAATTTTTCTGTTGATTTATATTCTTGTATTTGTAATTATTAGATATGCATATTAAATCTGTTACTTTGATTTTAGGGATGTTGATATAGTTGCAATATTAATTATCAGTATTACACATGTGCATTCCAGAGACCAATTACAAGATGTATGTTTTCAATTCAAATAATACTTTCATTTCTTGACTTTTCAACATTGAGCTTATTTATATGTAATTTGCTACATACAAGGTGTTTCATAATGTCCGTGCCAACGCTCGTGTGCGAATAGAGTGCGGTAAACTGAATAGAAAAGTCCTTTATCGTTTTGCAATTTTCGCAATTGTAATTGAGATATTAATTAAAAGGAATTGACGAATAATCGCGCGTTGCGCGTAGCTAGATCGTGGGCTGTACACTCTAAACGTGACAACAACGAGGATCGCATGGCAACGAAAAATAACACGTAGCGAGAGCAAGAGTGATATGCGTTGTTATTTTTCGTTACCATGCGATTCTCATTGCTGTCACGCCTAGAGCGTACAGCCTACGATCTAGCCGCGATCAACGCGCGATTATTCGTCAATTCCTTTTAATTAGTATCTCAATTACTATTGCGAAAATTGCAAAATGGTAAAGGAGTTTTCTATTCAGTTTACCGCACTCTATCCGTACACGAGCATTGGCACGGACCTTATAAAACACCCTGTATATAATATATCTGATCCAATTACGCTGAACGCAGCAAATTATGCTGTTGTAGACTGTATGGTAAAAAAACTTTACATTCATTGATTTTGTCAAAATAATTTGTTTTAGGTACATATCTTTGCGACAACTTATCTGAAAGAAAAGAGGTTAATCGATGCTGTTAAACATAAAATTAAGAAAAGAAATTTGGATCTCGCAAGGCGAATCACAAACTATGGATCGCTCAGTTAACGTGACAACAACTGATCTCTTTCAACAACAAAGTAAAAGGAGTCTGTGTTCAATCAGTCCAAAGTTTGCATGAAACTATGATTTATTCATGGCCGTTATACGAGCCATTATTGGTTCAACACTGCATGCCATTTCTGGCACTTAACACTATTAAAATGTTGTTACTATTATTCCGACTGGCAAACTTTGTATCGCTAATAGAGGCATGATATATTACTTAGAACTAATATACATGTATTTTATATTAGTTAGTTAGTTAATACTGGTTCTTTACTGTTATCAAGTATCGCAAATCCAGCTGTCAACATTGGGCTAATATTACGCGTATTGTAAGCTTGAAAATACAAAAATAAATAGCCAAACAATTGAATTTGTAAAAGACAAAGCATATAGCAATGTATATAGTATATACCAAAGTTATAGCAATGTAGAAAGTAATGGAATAAATAAAAGAAAATAAAAATTATTAATACTTTGAAAAAGCAATGTTATGCACACAACAAAATGGACATTTACAAATTAAATCATAAAGCAGAATGATTTAGTTAAATATTAATCTCATTTTTAATAGGTTTAAGTAATATAAGGTTACAATATTGATAAATTGATATAAATAAAATAAAAAGATAAGTTTAAATTGACGCCTTGTAAATATTAAGAGTAATTAATATTTATAAATCGCAAGTGTGTACTTTTTTATAAAATAAATTAGTTGGAATATGTTATTGCAAAAAATATTTTTTATTGTTTATTTATATTTGTGACATATTTATTTGCAAAAATTTTATAATGATTGTTTTTCTTGTTTTTCTTCTTCCTTTCTCTTTTTTTGCTATTTTATATACTATTATGTTTAATTTTAAGTACTGCATAAATATATATATTTTTTATTTATATATGTATATGTTTTATTTTTAAGTAGGTATTTAATAAAAAGATTACGAAATTTTTACCACAATTTTTACATATTAAGCTTATAAATTTTTTTATAAATAGAAATCTAATACTTGTATAAATATAAAGGTATGGACTTAAACATTTAAAAAATATTTGACATTCATAAATATTAAATAATATAAATATTTTGGATTTCTAATTTCAAATAACCGAAAAGCATTTTAAGGCGAAATAAACATTTTATATATGTACCTTTTTAGGTTTTTTTTTCATACATATAAAGAGTGTGTAAGAGCGATTTGTGCCACACAAATGTCTTTCTGTAGAAAACAAATGCTATACATGATTCATCTGAAGTAAGAAAGATAAATTCCTTCTACATTTAGCCGATTGTAATTGCAAGAGCAATGTACGATAATGAGAGAGTTCATTAAGCGATAAAAGCGAATTTTACGGATATGAATGGGTCATATGAATTAAAACTGAATTAAACGGATCAGAAGAAGACCTTTTGAGAACTCTAAATTAGCGTCGCTTTGTTGTCTATTAAATTGGATTCGAAAGAAAGAATGATGTACTGGATGAAATGTATATTTAGTTACAGCTCTAGAAATTTCTTGAATAAATTATTACTTTTTAAATTTTTATAGTATAATTTTCAGATAATGTATACGACATAACTATACTTATTAATAACAAAACTTTATTTGCAATTTCATACATTCTGAAAATATTTGATTTACATAAAGCAGTAGTTTAGTAATCTTTTTGACAAAACTTTAAAACTATGTCATTTATCAGTTATTATTTCTTTATTAATTTTCTAATTTAGGTAATTCTCTATTAATTTTATATATAAATTAAATTATTGTTATATAAATTAAAATTATGATAAACATATTATAATATATTCACGCATAAAAATTTCATGCATCAATAACTATTGCTCTTTTTAATCTTTATAAAATTAATATTGATTTACTTAATACGTCCGTCGATATTTAACGCAGCTCTCGAGAGTGTCAAATACGTCGCTAGATATTTAACACATATGGCGAGCAACGTAAAGAAGATATATATCAGCATATTAATTAAGACACTCGTGATTTCATTCTTACAAAGCGATATATACTTAGCGGGCTGTCGTTTCCAACGAGATCTCGCAAACTTAATAAGCAGACAAGCGGAAAGGAGTGCGCTGGCGCCGCTTAAGTCGGCGTGCATATGATCGCGGCGATAACTTTTATTAGCTCATGACTGTTTCATAAATCTGCCGGTGTCGATACTCGATTACTGATCGGTGAGAGGAAATCTGTTTATTCTATGCGTTTCCGTGTGGAGCGAGGAAGAAAAGGCCAAGAAGAGAATGGACCTTTTTATCTCGCACGAGAAACTCTTGATACCGAGTTGGAGAAAGTCTGTCCAGTTGATCGAAAAGATTAACAGCGCATATAAAAAGACATCTAACGAACAATTAATGGTGATTTCCTCTATAATGCATTGATGGGCTGCGTTTGCAACGAGGATTATGACGTGCAATTCACACAGAATGTCTCGCGTGCATTCGCTACTATGTGAGAAAATTACATTCTTCTATTTTCTTTATCTTTTGAGTTAGTAGTGAGCTTCCGACATATCCTTTCGCCACTATTACGTGGAAATTATCGCGATAAAGAGATCTTTGATAATGATGCGTTACTGCGCTGCAGTACCGAGAGTCCGTCTTTTAATTATACACCATCGAGGCAGCCGACGGAAGATATTTATCAGAATCGTTTTGCGTTCTTCATATTCAATTTCTATCACGAGTAGGCAACGACTGGAAGCAACTAGCTAACTGTTGCGACGATCTCATGATCTTTCGCAGCCTTCTGCGCAAACAAGTTCCAGCGCGATGCATCAGACGCCTCGCATAAATCACGCAGTACATTGTCATGTGCAAAAGCAAGAACTACGGATGACGTCAGCTTCTTTGGCTCTGATTGCAACACCGGTTTGCGAATTCTAATAATACAAAAATGCAAAAACACGCGTGTGTATATCTTTCTTAATTCTCAGATTACTTATATAAATTCTATTCCAGATTTTTATTACTCGAATGGCACGCGGTGAAGATATATCTTAATGGGATTTTTATGTCTGTGTGTTAAGGAATTCTGCGTTAGCTTCCGCTTTCATATCGGATCTTCTCATCACACGCCGGCAGAGTTACGGATGTTCGCTACGTTAAGTATTAATCTCAAACGATTCCATGCTCGAGTGAAATGTAATTAGCGACCTTGTGCGTGTGGATGTTGTTAAATACGACGGTTATTTTGTGATTTTGCCTTTGCGCGTTTAATTTCATGGTCGCATCGTCTCGACCTGCCACACAGGAAGAGAGTGAGATCATAGAAAATTACACTAAACCGGCTTAGTCACATAATTTGCATGGATACGATGTAATCAGATGTAATCAGATCGATTGAAAAGCAGATATCTTATCTAAAGTATGCCACAGTCAAATTAAAAATATCCCATGCATCAGTGTATTTAAAACATGTCACGATTTCACTAGCTTTCGAAATTATAACAGGATATGATTTTCCTACATATTTTTTTAATATTACATATAGATTCTTTGGCGGCTGAATCAAGGAAATCAAATATTTAAGAAACACGTGAAAACATGTATTATATTAAATACTACTATAAAATAATGTATTACTTGTCTCAGAATAAGTATATCATCAATAATTGAATGAATTCAATGTATCAATAATCAAAGAATTAAAAATAGCAGCTCTATTTTAAAATTGGAGGAAAATGTAACAAGTTTCTTTAGTCTTATGACATTCCAGAAAGGCGATCAAATTTTAATCGGTTTAATCGTAAGACTATCATAAAGAGTCTACTTTCACGTGACCTGGGAAACTTAACCTTAGAGAGAGAAAACGTTCGAAGAGAAAACAATCGCGTAAACCGATTCATCGACGCGCAAGTGAGAAGATTTAATTTCGTTTTCAGTTCCGTCGCTACGATTTACGATCTGCATTGTTCCGTGAAGATACTAAGTTTCTCGTAGGCAGATAAATCGTTGAGCGTGACCATTGATATTCCACGGTGGTAAAGACAATGACCTGCTTAACTGGCGATAGGAATTGGTGTCAATACCATGACGACAGGTCGCCATACACGGAAACCGGAAGATGATCGCTAGAACTATCGACTCGATATTCTTTGTTCGTATTCCTTGCACCATGTATTGGAAGATAATACGATTTCCATTAATTATAAACGATAATAATAATAATTCTCGTAAATAGATCAAATAAATCTCTTTTTCTGCGTAATTTTACTTTCGCTAAGAAGTTCCGCAAAAACATAGCCGGTTTTGGAAAAGCGGTGAAAAAATCTGTAAACGCTTTTGCTTTCTTTTGGAATCTTGCGAGCTTGGAACCGGTTTCTTGAAGCAAGTCTCTGTATATACAGGGTGTCGAAAAAAGATTCAAAGATGTTTAAAATGACGTGGAATATTCCATTCATATCGAGATATAGTTCATTTAATCATTATGCTTCAATCAAATATCTGCGAATAAATTTACGAAATGCAAACCGTTTTTTCATTTTTATATTGCTATTTTTGTATATAATCGTAAATAATTCTAAAATAATATGTTCTTTAAGTTCTTTAAAATAATATGTTCTTAAGTAGGATCAAGAAAGATAACAAAAAATCGAGAAAAATCAAAAGATTGAAATTATTTTTTTTTTAATTTATATCAGCTCGTTAACGCTATATGTCTATAAATTAAAATATAAGAAATTAATAAATTATTATAATTGTTTGTATAAGTAAATTATAATTGTTCTTTATATAAAATATATAAAAATGATAAATCACCAATTTCTCCATTATCCGTGTTACCACACATTCCCACGTTAAGACAAATCCGAAAGAGAAAAAGCGATAATATTTCGTAATCCGCAATTTTCCGGTTTCGCAATGCTCAGCAGCTCTTACTTTGTGGCAATATTTTATCCGTGATTTTTATTTGCGGGTGCATCAACTTTTTATTACATGTTTATCTTATCATATATGTGACGTTGCAGGATTACAAAACAGGAAAATAGCACTTATAAATACACAGCAAAATGACTACTGTGAGAGCAATCGTTGTCGCTAATGTTTTAAAAAAATTTTTGTGATTGGTTGCAAACAATATTTTAATGCAGAAGAAACTTTATATGACGTTAAGGTTTATTTTTAGCAGTAGGACGTAAAAAGATGACTTTATGAGAACATTGCAATAGCTAAAATGAATAATGTACCTATTTCCAAGTTTAATTTATTTTAAATAATTGCAGTTTATGTAACAGTTCTTTCATCAATTCTCTCATATTTTTACGTTAAAATTTAAATCAATTTGTTTCTAATTGTATTCATTTTAATGAAATTAATGTAGTTATTTAATATCCATCTTGTATTAGCAGTAACACATTGTATAATCATTTTCATATATTAAACTTTATATAATATTTAAAAATATAAGCATTCTCAATTCTTTTCTTTTTCCCTTTTTGATTAATTTCTTATTATTGAAACATACATTTAATTTTTCCTTTATAAAACAAAAAATTTTATTATTTAACTAAAAAAGACGACGAGATTTTAAGATTGAAATTTATTTCCTTGTTTCCGATTATTTCTTCTTATTTTAGTTATAATGTTAAACTTAATATCAATTTTATTGCTTCGCTAACAAAATGCAAAAGATACAATTTGCAAATAACCAAATTTATTTAGCATCCATTCTTTTTTATCATTTCTTGTTTATCTTATAAAATTTCTATAAGTTTAAAGTTTATGGAGCTCATTCGAGATAGCGAACTCGTTTGCCGATAACAGAGTTTATTAAAATTGATCGATAATCTAATGAGATTTTATTCTTTTTGAATCATTAATTCTGAACTTGTGTTACAAGATAACTTCCGCTTTATAATTAATTGTGATTTTATAATAACAATTAAAGCACTTTTAAATTGTTAAAACATAAATAAATTATATATACACTGAAAATTAATTGTCTTATATTTAAAAAAAATTTATATTGACCCTTTATATTGATATCTATTGTATTTTTCGTTATTTCAAATTTGCTTTATCAATTTTGCTACGTTCTAGAAGTAAGAATAAAACAAAGTTTTATTCCTCAAGTAATTGCTAAGATTTCCAGAAGATTCGACGTGGGAAATAAAACAATTAGTTGGAACAAAAGTTGGAAGAATGTGTCTCATGATTAAGAGTATTTTGAGATAAGAGTGAGTTCAGATAACTGTACGACGTTCTCCAGAATCAAACAGTACAAAAATATTCACCGAGAATTTAAGAAGAGGACTATAATGAACCACCGGAACTCTCAAGCTTGCCGCGTGTACACGCGGTGACCTAGATGTTACCACGATGACACTGATGACACTACAACCGGGTCAACTAGCATAATAGATCGTTGCACTTTATTCACTGCCCTCTTTTCCCTTTTTTCCTAGGCATATCCTGTGATAGAGCATCGCTCTACAAAGATCGATAAATTTGATAATGAGGAGACAAAAATGGAAAATCTTATAAAGGAACCTCGCGAACCCGAAAATTCCGATTTTGATGAAACTTTACACACATGTAGAGGGAGGGGGAGGGGGGGGTGAGAAGGGTCAATAGATAAATTTAGAAAATTTTCAGTTGCTGCCTAAAAACGGTTTTAAGTAGTAAAACCAACTCTTATATGTAGAGCGGCTTTGTGCTTTTCACGATACATCTAAAAAATTATTCAAGATATCAAAAAATGTTTTATAAAAAAGTTTTGCAGTAAGAACACCTCTATTTTACCACCTTAATAAAATTTAGAAAAAAGATTTTTTACACAAAATTTTTGCAAAAATCTATAAAAAAAATTATATGACTTATATGACTTATGGTTACTAAAACTCAAAATTATTATAAACTTAATGTGAAGTGAATTTTTAATTACAAATGTTAATAGCTATATGTATATGCGCATTTCGATGCTCAATATCAACCAATAGTGTAGCGAAACCAGCTCGCTTCTTAATGAATTATAAAATATTTCTTTCTGCACGACCTCTTAGAAGATACGTGTATGACATTATGTGTTTATCATCGGTCCTTTCTTACGTTACACGCAAACTCGCCGTGAGATACGACCGCGTCGCTTCATCAACTGCCAATATCCTTCTCATTGTTAGTATGAAGAGATTGCTCGAAACAGTAAAATCGCAATTCGATCGGTTTAAATAAATTTGATACTCGCGATTCAAAATAGTACTAGTTAACAGTACCGTTGTTACAAAGTGTAATTTGTTAACAATTTTCATAAATATAGGTGAGTCACGACAAACTAAATACTTCTAACTAACTGTGTACAATTTTAATTTATTAATTTGGTTCAATTCAAAATCAATATTAATTTTAACAATTAATTTTAACAATAATTTCTTCAGCAATAATAGAAATTTTGATGTTGCTTTTAATTTTTTCCTATTTGCTTTATACAAACAATAAGTGAACTGAGATAAACATAACAATTAATTATCATATGCAAAATGGTATGTCCAATGTAAAATTTATTTATTAAATACCTGTCGTACCTTACAAAAATCCATAGTTACATCAATTGCCTTACTTACATCGCATATATATTACACATTTCGACTATATACTATTCTATTCTTTCTCAAATATACAATTTCTCATTGGAACATAACACTCTCTTTCAAAGATTAACCTCGCCTTTGTTTCCTTCTCTTGTTATTCACTACTGTTTTCTGTTTCTTCTTAACCTTCCTACCCTATTTTTTTTAACTCTTACCGTTATAATTTACCACAAAATTTTAAATAATATGTTTTATGCAATACAAGTATACATATCGTACGTATACAAGTATACTGACAAGAAAAGTGATAAAAGTCAAAATTTTTCGATTATTGTTTCATATGCGGATCGTATACTAAATACATTGGCCTTCAATCAGAAAAGTAAGTGATGGACATTGAATTCAAATACTTTCCGCGTGAATACTTTATGTTTAATACTGCCGTATATAATTAATTTTAAAATTATTCTTTAAGCATAGACATGTGAAATTATTTTCCATAAAATCAAACTTTAGATAATTTATAATTTGCGACGTCATTTGAGATAAAAACTAATTCATAATATTATTATTAAAAATCGTTATTATTAACGCAATTCCTTCCTTCGTCTTTTCTGAACAATTTGTTTTCTTTACGTGTGCCACTTTTATTATAAATGTGCGATAAATTAAGCATATATGCATAATAAAGAAACAGCACTCGCTAACTTTCGTAGTTAAAGAAGAACATAGTGTCGCACCAAGCGTGATAAAAAATCCGTTAATGTCTATAATTTTTTTCATTAAGTTTGCTGATAAAATAATAAACAAAATATCAAGAAAATTGCTTTTGTCGATTGTTAAATCGCTTGTTCCAACATAATATATGCTGGAAAAAAATTTTAATCTTGCAACAGCCCATATATGAAAGTAAATATGCTACGATTAAAATGTAGCTTTATTTAAAAAAATGTATTTTGCTGTCGTTATGAATTTCTTGTTCTTATTCTCAATTTTTCAGCGTAACTTATCTCATATATGCTTTCATAAAATAATGATAATCAAATATAAGTAAGCGCGACATAATATTAGTAATATAAAATAATTAATAATTATATATAGGTAATGGTTACAGTAAAACAACCAATAATTATTTTGATAATCTTAAAAACATGATTCTTAATAACAATAAAATTAACGTTTTTAGTGTTTCAATATTACACAAATTTTATACATTTTAATTTTTTTTAGTTTTATATTTAAAAAAATTTCTTGGTAAATTATAATTTTCGTAAGAACCTATGAAACCTCTTGTAGTTAAAATTATGTTTTGTTAATACTAAAAATAATATATCTTCATGTTTCACACATTATTCATAATAACTTTTAGTATGAATAGCTACACTCGTTATTATATACACTTTCTTTCATGATGCAGAAGTAAAGTACTATGTGTCGCAAATATGTATGTTTTTACGACATAAAAACTGTTTTTTCTAGATGCTGTAAACGGAACTAAGTATGGCATTAAGAAATATTTCATTAAATATCAAACTAATATTTATTGTGATTACATTTTTCTCTATATCACAATTTGTAAAAAGTGACACTGAAGTTAATCACCATTTGCTGAGTAATGCTGGTTTAGTACCATTGCATTATGATGTCAACATAAAACTTGACATTAATAGAAATATCTTGCACGGCGAATGCAATATTACCATCAATATTACACGTCCAATGATGAATATAAGTATACCTTCAATAAATTTCGGGATATATAAAATTGACTTGACTAGCAATGATGGCAATAAAATGATACACGTACCGAGATATTCATTTATTAATGAAACGCACATTTATATTGACTTCACCAACCCATCTGTAAATATTTTACTTCCTGGAACATATATCTTACACATGATATATTTCCGCAACATATTTGATGAAATTTTTCTCGGATACGAAGAAGACACAGGTGAAAAAGTGTAAGTTTAAATAATTATCTCTCAGACAAAATATGATAAAAATTTTATATAAACCATTTTAAAATGAAACAGATTAACAGAAACTGGTGTTGAGGTAATAAGAGCCCAACAAATATTTCCATGTTGGGACGAACCAGCGATCGAGAGCACCTTTAACATTTCTATTATGCATGACATATGGTTTACAGCCCTATCGAATATGTTGATAAATAGAAAAGAATATATAGAAAGTAACATGATACGGACACATTTTCACAAGTCGCCTTTAATGTCCATTAAACGTCTAACGATTGTGATAACCACATTTATTAATATAGTTTTGCAATTTCAAACTTCGTCTGCCTATGCCACAATTTGGTGTAGAATAAACATGACACGCTCTTTGGATTTTAATCAACTCATCATTGAAGAGGTATTCCATTTTTTGAATAAAAGAATTCAGATGATAATACCAAAAATAGATTACGTTGCAATTTCGGGAGCCCAACACGGTAACATTGAGACATGGGGACTTATTCTACACAGGTAGTATCCAGTTATTAGTTATTAAAGATAACATTTAAAAACAAATTTAAAAAACAAAGTTATGTATAATAATTTAGAACTAAAACATGCAGTATTTTTTTGTCAGAAAGCCATTTAATAACTATCGTATACATCACTTGCATTGCATCATGAAAAAGAATTCTTACTTTTATTACAAACAAGAAATTAAATACTTCTTTACATGAAGTGAGATTTTAATTTAGATTTTAATACGTAAAGTGTAGAAATTGTACATATTATGTTGTATAAATAAAGTGAGTTGTTAATATTATTTACAGCATCAAAAATATAAAAAAATATCACGAACGTTCTTATTTTAATACTTATGCAGTCTTTTACTCGTGATGTTATTTATTGAAAAATGTGAAATACTTCTCCTTTTTTCTAAAATAATCTGAATGTGTGACCACGTTAGTGAAAAAACATACAATTACTAAAATTTTATTTTTTATAAACACATAAAAATGTATTGTTTGTTAAATATATTTAAATCGCAAGATTGCTTAAGTGTAACTTTATTTCTCTTTGCCATAAAATTAAAAATTAATAATTTTTAAATTTTTAACCTAAAATTCTTCAATGTTTATTTAACTTTTTAGAAATAAATAATTTAACGAGTAAACACTCGAGACAACTTAATTTTGCAATATTTGTACTATATCTACAATATACAAATTTATTAAATTGCATAATTTTAGCAATATTTTTGGATGTAATTGTAATACTTGAAAACCATTTTTAGGGAAGAAGATATTACTTACAATGAAGCATTAGATTCCATTGCACGCAAAATAGAAGTGGCTAACTTACTAGCACGTCAAGTAATATCTCTTTGGTACGATTATTTGTCTTGGCCAATAGAAGGTTTTACTACATACTTTGCAGCGCATATCTTGAAAAAGGTTGTTTAATATTCTTATATATAACAAATTTATGTTTTATAAAACAACAAAAACAACCAAAAATTTAATAGCAGCCATTACCAACTCTAAATTCATATTTATAATGCAAAAATAACATGCATTTAAATATTTGTTTTAACTTAGTAAATTTTTCAGATTCCATCGATATCCTACATACATGACTTATTTATTGTCCAAGTACTACAAGATTCTCTTCGCTTTGACATTCCTTCTTATAATTATAATTCTATACAACACAGTAATGACTTAGATGTTCAAATAAATAAAACTTTCCTTAATTATATCAAACGTAAGTTAAAATAAATATATTTAATATATTTAATTGACTATGTATGATAAAAATAAATATAATTTTAAAATATTGATAGTATTTATACATAAACTTATACATAATGTACATAGATAAAAAAAAATGTGAAAAAATATAACTACAAACAGATTAAAATAGAATTTATTTGCTTACAAACTTTATTTATATATTATGACGATTAAAAAACATTTTAAAGTATGTAATAAATACTTCATAATTTTAATTGATACAGCACCCGTTTTATGGTATATATTACAACATATCCTACAAGAAAACATGTGGAATAGTATCTGCACATATACTGATAACCGCGCATACACTAGGTGAGTAATATTTCACGATATAATAATTACGTAACAAAATTGAATATTGGACAAAAATAACATTTTTCAATTCTACTATGAGTGAGCATGGTATTATATTTAAGACCATTTCCAAAGTTGTCAAACTATCTTTTATTTACAAAATAGCAAGTAACGTGTTGTCTGTATCTAAAACTAATGTATAATTTTCTTTAATATAAATAAGATATTGATTGTTTTTAAATATTAAATTGAACTTTTTTAAACCTGTCAAATTATCTTCTTTTAAAAATATTAAGCAATATAGTTGATCACATATAGTTGATCTTTCAAATTAAAGTATTATATTTATTACTGTAAATAATACAATTGGTTTTTAGGGTTATTGCAAATTAATATGAATTATTTCGAAAACTAATATTAAAAGCTGTAGATAAATAAAAAACATTATACTATAAAAAACAGTATACAAGTTACATTCAAAGCTTATTATTATAATATAATTTAAAGTTTGAAATTACAAAGACATGATTTGGTCTACAATTTTATTGAGAGCAAACTTGATCCTTTCTAAATATAAGGCTAGATAAAAAAAACTTTCAAAATAAAAAAAATTATTTATATTACTGTTGATTTACTGGTACAAACATGTAGATATTAATATTTTGATACACTAAATTATAATTTTGTGTTTAAAAGTGAAAATTTGCACGGTGAATGTTCTTAAAAAAATTTTTATTTTACAGATATAATCAGTCAAGTTCGATAAACACCAATGATTTATGGCACATTATACAAACTTTCGATCTTTCTCCTTATTTTTCTGTATTAAGTTTAAAAGAATATATTGACATTTGGATAAAGAAAAATTATTATCCTGTACTGCACGTGACATTAAACGCAACAGATGACAGGATATCATTCTCATATCTCAGTTCTCCGTATATCAACGAAAACATGGAACAACTTCCCGCATTAGTAACATATACGATTATACAAAAAGAAGCTAACAATACTTTTGACGTATCTTTTTTGCTATCACCGCTACGTAAAACACTTATGAATATTAAAAATGTATTTAAGGTGGTTGATGAAAATTATTGCGTCATAGTCAATGTTAACCAAACAGGTAACTATACAATATTAAATTTATTATACCTCAATCCTTATTTTGTGTAACCAAGATTATGCAATATTCTGATTTTGTCGTTACCATTTTCTGCTATTGAGATTAATTTTGGATTTTATTTGAAACTGATGAGATTATGTGTGTAGAAGATGTCCCACTTAACTTGTGCATTTTAAATAGCTCACTTGCTTTTCATAATACGAAAGAACGTTAGAAAAGCCATTAGTTTTTTTCTGACGTTTTTTCGTATTACATAATCATTATATGTATAGAGAATTTTGATATCTCAGCTATTACAATGCGGTGACTTTATAACCTTAAAAAATATAACTTTGAAAAAAATTGTTTTCTTATCATAATATTTGTCTCTCTCAAACAAATAATGTTTCTGTTTAACATATTTTCATATTATCAAAAACAAGTAAAAAATTTAAAATGTCCAAATTAGATGAAAAACCCCGTATGTACATATAGTCACATATAGTCACTGCTCTTGTAATTGTGAAACTTTTACGATGCATTTTAAATCTCCAAGATTAATAAAGTAATAATTAAAAATTATAACATTATTAATGATTTACAAGAAATCAAACATATTTGGAACAATTAATAAAGTAATAATTAAAAATTATAACATTATTTATGATTTACAAGAAATCAAACATATTTGGAACAAAGTGTTTAAAATGTTTTCAAATTTATACTTTTAAATAAACGTAAAGTGCGAGCACAAAGATCCTGCTCTTGGCTCTGGTTTAGGCTTTAATAACACAAAACCACAAAAAAAAATTTTTGTGTATAAACTCAAACTAAAGTAATTGTTTCTTATAGATTTTTTGTCACTGAATCCGAATTCGTAATCCGTTTTGCTTCATCACGTTAAATTTTTTAGAAAATCGAGAAAAATGATGAAAAATCTGTGTAAATTGAAAGAAACATTTGAGGAAAGAACAAAAGTAAATATAACATTAAAATGCAGTCCTCCAAACTGATTTAAATATATTTTGGTAAGTTAAATAAGGTGCAAAAAATAAAAAAAGTTTTACTTTATTAATCCCTGGTAGAAATTGCCAGTTTAACGCCAAGACAAAAGTATGGGCCTCACTTGTTTGCCAAGACGTAGCCTATCTAAAAAAATTTAGAAGGGCCATAGTATGGCCCAGAATGATATTTAGTCTGACGCTATGTTTAATCAGTAGCGTTTGCTGCCAAGAAAAAAAAAGTTTGGGCCTTACTTGTTTACCAAATCATAGCCTATCTAAGAAAATTAGAAGGGTTTAGGTATGGTCGAGAGTTTTGTTTGATGCTACGTTTTATATGTCCACATAGTGTTCGCTAATCTTTCCTCTCAAACTGTTTCTGACAGAGATACTATTATAGAGTTTTGTATATAACTATATTTATTGCCGCTACGTTTTATAAAAATTTATTCACTTCCTCTTCCAAATATGGATAGAGACATGAAATTGTTAGCGGGTAGATTAACCGCACAAAAATATCGGAAAATTATTTAATTCAAACGGAAATTAAAAGCTATGAATAGGTTAAGTGCAACAAATAATTTTAATTCACAATCTTCATCTAATGCGGGAAATAATCAAAATAATATTGGTGAAGGTGAATGCTATAGTGAAAAAGACAGTTCGACCGAGTGTAATGAATACCACGAAGAAAGTTTTAGAACCGAAGACGGACGAGAGACTGTAATACATAAAATACATAAATTACCATGGTTCTACCTTTCATAAATCTACCTAGGGCCATGATAAATTTAGTAAGGGTCCGTTTAGAACAGACACGGTCTAAGTGGCAGCCTAGATAGTGCCAATCCACAGCCCCAGTATTGTGAATCTGTGGCGCTGGCACAGCCATTTATGACGATTTCGTGTGTGGCCCCGACTAATTCGCCAGTATCACGCCTGAGTTGATGACTGGCGGGGCCATAATAAGGCCCAAAGTGAATTTCTACCAGAAATGTTTGATATTATAGCTTAACATGTCGTAAAACAAAACGACGTAAAGTACCTTTGTGCAACAAATATATATTTTTTTAATTTGTACTGATTCAGTTCGTGCCCAACTCTGCGCCTCACTTACCTAACTTATCTTCCAAAGGTAACAATTAAAATTTATTTCTGAAAAAACCTAGTATAACTCACGCAGATCGCCTGACTGTTTGTTGCACAATGATACTTTACATCGATTTGTTTTACGACGTGTTAGGCTATAATACCTAACAATAGTAAAGCAAAATTTTTTTTATTTCTTGCACCTTATTTAATTTACCAAAATAAATTTAAATCAGTTCTGCGACCGCATTTTAATGTGATATTTACTTTTGCTCTTTCCTCAAATATTTCTTTCAATTTTCAAAGATTTTTCATCATTTTTCTCGATTATCTAAAACAGAGCTCGGCGTTGGTTGCACATTTCGGCTCGATTCTTGAGACGTCTGCCACTTTCCCACTACCACTCGGCCGCTGGCAGCCGAGCCACCGATAGCTCTGGCTCAGGAGCGTTTTATATTAGAAATAGACTGGATTGTTTAGATATCTCTTAGGAAATCGTAACATTTTCTTTACTACATAAATAATGATTATTTTTATTAATAATTAAATATATATATATTAAGTATTAATAAAAATAAACATTATTTATGTAGTGAAAAAAATGTTACGATTTCCTGAGAGATGCTTGAAAAATCCAGCCTATTTCTAATATAAAACGCTCCTGAGCCAGAACTATCGGCGGCTCAGCCGCCAACGGCCGGGCGGTGGAAGAGCGAGAGGCGTCGTCTCAAGAATCGAGCCGAAATGTGCAACTAACGCCGAGCTATGATCTAAAAAACTGGACGTGATGAAGCAAAATAGCTTACAAATTTAGATTCAGTGACCTAAAATCTATAAGAAACATCTACTCTGGTTTGAGTTTATTTCCAAAAATTTTTTTTGTAGTCCTGTGTAATAAATCGTAAATTTTGTATTAATAAAAAGAACCTATAATTGGATATTATTATTGTAACTTATATTTAAAATATTTTATTGAAAAATAAATAATTTTAAAAAATATTTTAAAAAAAACATTGTTAGAAACTATTTCTTTATAAATTCTATCAGAGACTCTATAGATAAGAGAATCTATTTTTGATCTAATAGGATATTATCGAGTTAATTATAATTATGAGGGCTGGCGTAAACTTGTGCAATGCTTGAAAAAAAATTATACAGTACATGTTCTCAATCAAGCCCAAGTCATAGATGATGCGTTTCACTTTCTCATACATCGCCGACTCAGTTTAAATAGGTTTTGGAATATCGTAAGCTTTCTGTCACAAAATACGAATTACGTAGCATGGTATCCTATGATTAAAGCTTTTGAATACATGGCTTGTGCCTATTCATTTCATCATGCTACACCCATAACGGTAGGTAATGGCTAATTTCTATAAGAAAAGTTATACATTACAACATTCTACATAAAAAGAATTGAATAAATATGTATACGTGAACATATACACATACATCACATTCTTTCTAACAGTAGATTTATAAATTCAAATAATTTACCAATTTTAAGGACAATATGCGAAATATATTGAACAGAGTTTTGGAAATAATAGGATACGATGAAAAACCGAACGAAAGCGACCTTACTAAATGTTTAAGAGAGGAAGCAGCAAGATGGGCATGTATTATTGGTGTTGCTAAATGCAGAGAAACAGCCACTTTACATCTGATAAAATACCTTAAAAATCCTGTACAAGACAAGTAAGTTGTTTTAAAACCACGACATTTGTATAAATTAATCATGTTCCATTAATATACTAAACTTGAGAAACTATTTTATTTGATATACATAACATAAGCTACATTTGTATAAAACATTTTATTTCTGCTAACGCAGTCGGCTTACATGGAAGGAATGGAAATATTGTAAAGGTTTAATGTTAGCAAACTACACCCTTTGGAACCATATACGAGAAAAATGGACAACATCTGATAACAGAATATTAGATTACTTAACTTGCTGTAAAAATTCTTCAATTATTATCTTGTATTTAAAACAATCGTTAGGACTAACTATAGAGTATAAATATTTTATCCAAGAACGAGACAAACGTGTTGATATAGTTGTTCTTACTGTCGCGAAGCATGTAAGGGACTTGATAGTGTTTGAATTCATATTGAAATGTTTAAGAGACAGGCAAATCGTATTAAGTAAATATTGGTAATAATATTTTTCTTTTTATATATATTCTTGTATTTCTAAGTATGAGATATGCATATTAAATCCATTACTTTAATTTTAGGGAAGTTGATAGAATTGCAATATTAATTATCAGTATTACGCATGTGCATTCCGCACACCAATTACAAGAGGTACCTATATTTTTTAATTCAAGTAATACTTTCATTTCTTGACTTTTCAATATTGAGCTTATATGTGATTTGTTACATATGTAACATATCCGATCCAGTTACGCTTAAGGCAGCAAATCATACTCTCTTAAACTCGAAAGTAAAAAACTTTACATTAATTGATTTTGTCGAAATAATTTGTTTTAGGTAAATATCTTTGCAACAACTTATCTGAAAGAAAAGAGGCTAATTGATGCTGTTAAAGATAAAATTAGTAAACATAAATTGGAGCGCAACAGACAAATAGATAATTTCGGATCTCTCAGTCAACATGACGACGACTGAACTCTCACAACAAAGTAGAAGGAGTCTGTATTCAATCTTCCCGTAATTCGCATCAACTATGATTTTGTGGCTGTTGTACTAGCCAGTATTGGACCAACACTGGATGCCAATTCTGGCATTTAATACTAATGGAACGTTATTATTATTCCAACTGGCAAACTTTGCATCGTTAACAGTGATACATTAGTTAGAGTTATTATACATTATATAAGTTAATTAATCAGTACTAATTTTTTACTGTTGTCTAGTATCACGCCAGTGCTTCTCAGTATTACAAATCCGGCTGTCAGCATCGAGCTAATACTGTGTTTGTGGTAAACTTGAAAACGGAAATAAATAGCCAAACAATTGAATTTTTGAAAGACAAAGCATATAACAATGTATATAGTATATAGACACAGCTATAGCAATGTTAAATTAGAATAAATAAAGAAAATAAAAATTATAAACTTTCTCAAAGAACAATTTTATGCTCACACAACAAAATGTACATTCACAAAAAACAACATTGAATAGAATGTCTTAGTTAAATATTAATACAATTTTTAATAGGTTCAAGTGACGAACAACATTGATAAATGTAAATAAATAAAAAAGTGGAAATAAAATTGGCGCATTGGATGGTTCAAAGTAATTAATATTTATAAATCACGAGTGTACTTAATTATTGAACAAATTAGTTGCAATATATTATTGCGGAAAATAATATTTCTAATCTTTTCAGGCTATTTCTTTTTCGTTTGCCATTTTATATAATATTATATTTAATTTTAAATACTGCATAGAAATATGTAATTCATATTTGCTTTTAAGTAGGTATTTTAAAAAAAAGTAAAATTTTTACCAAAATTTTTTACATGTTAAACTTTTATGAATTAATTTATAAATAAAAATCTAATACTTGTATAAATATAAAAAATTATCAATTTAAACATGTAGAATATATGTAGCATTTAAAAATATTAAATAACTATAAATCAATATTTTAAAATACTGATTTTAAATAATAAAAAACATTTCAAGATGATTGAAAATATTTTACATATGTATATCACATATATAAAATATACCGGACCAACCATATTACCCTTAATAGAAGAATTCTGAGGTCATTTAGAGATGAACATTTTTATGGCAAAATGTCGAAACTGCAATAATATTTTAATGGAAAGCGTTTAAACTTTGATTAATCAGATTTACATAAATTTACGTGCGTAGGCACGTCGCATATTGATTTCTATATCATTACTATTTAAGAAGCTTCAGAAATCTGTAATTAACACAACACTGCTGGTCTGAAACTTTTGTATATTTTACATTATTTTGTACTCTATTTTCTTAAATAACAAAAAATAAAACAAGTTGATTTGACTTACCGGCATGATGCGCTGCAGCAAAGTTGTATACAAGTTGATCTGTAACAAAATACAATCAAATTATAACAGCGTCGAAATAATTATTTCAAAAATAATTATCACGCACATTAATCTTCTACTTACCTTTTTATACAAATATTCAATAAATTGTACTTTTATATTTAAGAATTCACTTTTTAAAAAGAGCAAAGTAAATTTTCATTATTGTCACTTTTTCATATGCTGATTGACTATTTCAATGCGCGCTGTGCGTTGTTATCGAGCGGATGTCATTGCGAATGTTACATACTTTGACAGTTCATATCTTAAGAAAAGTGGAAGTATGCTACATTTAGTATATTTAATTTATTACAGTGAGTAGTACAATAAATTAGTGTAACATAATATGTGTTTGTATTAATATTATACATAAAATATTAATTAACATTATGTTATAAAATAATTCATTGTAGTAAAATACTAACTCTTCTAGCGTTAAGTATTTTTTTAAATTTCTGTTGACATCAGTATTACAAGAATTAAATATAATATATCTTTTGTATGAAATATAAAACAATTTTTTATTTTTCTAGTAAATAATTAAAAATAATTTTGATTTATTTTTTATAAAATGGTGCAAATAGAATACACAAAAATTTTTTTTAATAAGTACGATATTTAAATATTTTAAATATGTTTAGATAATAATATGTACGTCTATACCATTATGTGTTTATTATATTAGTCCTTCTTTGCGCTACGCGCAAACTCGCCGTGTCGCTTGATCAACTGCCAATATCCATCTTATTGTTAGTATAAAGAGATTGCTCGAAACAGTAAGATCGTGATATGATCGGTTCAAAAAAATTAAATTCTGGCGATTCAAAAAAGTACTAGTTTGCAGTACTGTTGTTACAAAGTGTAATTTGTTAACAATTTTCATAAATATAGGCGAGTATCGACAAACTAAATATTTCTAACCAACTTTGTAATATTTTAAACTATTAATTCGGTTCAATTCAAAATCAACATTAATTTTAATAATTAATTTTAACAATAATTCAAAATTAACAATAATTTCTTCAACAATAATAAAAATTTTAATGCTTTTAATTTTTTCCTATTTGCTTTGTACAAACAAAAAGTGAATTAAGATAAACATAATAATTAATTATTATATGCAAAATAATATTCCCAACGTAAAATTTATTTATTAAATATCTGTCGTACCTTACAAAAATCTTTAATTACATCAATTGCCTTACTTACATCGCATATATTACACATTTCGGCTATATACTATCCTATTCTCAAATATACAATTTCTCATTGGAACATAACACTCTCTTTCAAAGATTAACCTCGCCTTTGTTTCCTTCTTTATCTTGATATTCTCTACTGTTTTTTGCTTCTTCTTAAGCTTTCTGCCTTATTTTTCTCAACTCTTACCGTTATAATTTACCACAAAATTTTAAATAATATGTTTTATGCAATACGAGTATACATATTGTATGTATACAACTATACTGACAAGAAAAGTGATAAAAGTCAAAATTTTTCAATTATTGTTTCATATGCGGATCGTATACTAAATACATTAGCCTTCAATCAGAAAAGTATGTGATAGATATTAAATTCAAATACTTTCCGCGTAAATCCTTTATGTTTAATACTGCCGTATATAATTAATTTTAAAATTATTCTTTAAGCATAGACATGTGAAATTGTTTTCTGTAAAATCAAATTTTAGATAATTTATAATTTGCGACGTCATTTGAGATAAAAACCAATTCATAATATTATTATTAAGAACGTTATTATTGATGCAAATCCTTCCTTTCTCTCTTCTGAACAATTTGTTTTCTTTACGTGTAACACTTTTATTTCAAGTGTGCGATAAATTAAACATATGCATAATAAAAAAACAGCACTCGTTAACTTTCGTAGTTAAAGAAGAACATACGTATCGCACCAAGCGTGATAAAAAATCCGTTAATGTCTATAATTTATTTCATTAAATTTGCTGATAAAACAATAAGCAAATCATCAATAAAATTGCTTTCATCGATTGTTAATATGGTAAATCACTTGCTCCAACATAATATATGCTGAAAAAGAATTTTAATCTTGCAACAGCCCATCTATGAAAGTAAATATACTACGATTAAAATGTAGCTTTATTTAAAAAAATGTATTTTACTTTTGTTATCAAATTCTTTTTTTTATTCTCAATTTTTCAATGTAACTTATCTCATATGTACTTTCATAAAAAGAGTATAATCAAATATAAGTAAGCGCGACATAATACTAGTAATATAAAGTAATATGAAATCATATATATATATATATACGTAATGGTTACAGTGAATCAACCATTAATTATCTAAATGGTCGAAAAAACATCATTCTTAATAACATTAAAATTGGCGTTTCTAGTGATTATTGTGTTCCAATATTACAAATATTTTATACATTCTTACTTTTTTAGTTTTATATTTAAAAAAATTTCTTGGTAAATTATAATTTTCGTAAGAACCTATGAAACCTCTTGTAGTTAAAATTATGTTTTGTTAATACTAAAAATAATATATTTTCATGTTTTACGTATCTTTTATAATACCTTTTAGTATGAATAGTTACAATCGTTATTATATATGCTTTCTTTTGTGATAGAGAAGTAAAGTACTATGTGTCGCAAATATGTATGTATGTTTTCACACATAAAAATTTTTTGCAGATGCTGTAAATAGAACTAAGTATGGCATTAAGAGATATTTCATTAAATATCAGAATAATATTTATTGTGATAATATTTTTCTCTATTTCACAATTTATAAAAAGTGACACTGAAGTTAATCATCATTTGTTGAATTATACTGATCTAATACCACTGAAGTATGATGTCAACATAGAACTTGACTTTCGCAGAAATGTCTTGCACGGCGAATGCAATATTATCATCAATATTACACGTCCAATGATGAATATAAGTATACCTTCAGTAAATTTCGGTATACTTAAACTTGACTTGACAAACAATGATGGCAATAAAATAATACACGTACCGAGATATTCATTTATAGATGAAACGTACATTTACATTGACTTCACCAACTCGTCAGTGAATATTTTACTTCCTGGAACATATATTTTACACATGATATATCTCTACAACATATATGATGAAACTTTTCTCGTATACAAAGAAGACTTAGGTGAAAAAGTGTAAGTTAAAATAATTAATTCTCGGACAAAATATGATAAATATTTTATATAAAGCATTTTAAAATGAAACAGATTAACAGTAACTGGTGTCGAGGTAATAAGAGCCCAACAAATATTTCCATGTTGGGACGAACCAGCGTTCGAGAGCACCTTTATCATTTCTATTATGCATCATAAAAATTTTACAGCCCTATCGAATATGTTGATAAATACAGAAGAATATATAGATGAAAGTAACATGATGTGGACACATTTTGATAAGTCGCCTATCATGTCCATTAAACGTTTAACGATTGTGATAACCACATTTACTAATATTGTTTTGCAATTTCAATCTCGGTTTATCTATGCCACAATTTGGTGTAGAGAAAACATGATACGCTCTTTGGATTTTAGTCAACTTATCATTGAAGAGGTATTCCATTTTTTGAATAAAAAAAGTCAGATGATAATACCAAAAATAGATTACGTTGCAATTTCGAGGGCCCAACACGGTAACATTGAGACATGGGGACTTATTCTACACAGGTAGTATCCAGTTATTAGTTATTAAAGATAACATTTAAAATCAAATTTAAAAAACAAAGTTATGTATAATAATTTAGAACTAAAACATACAGTATTTTTATGTCAAGTAGCCATTTAATAACTATCGTATACATTACTTGCATTGCACCATGAAAAAGAATTCTTACTTTTATTACAAATAAGAAATTAAATACTTCTTTACATGAAGTCAGATTTTAATTTAGATTTTAATACGAAAAGTGTAGAAATTGTACGTATTATGTTGTATAAATAAAGTGAGTTGTTAATATTATTTACAGCATCAGAAATATAAAAAAATATCACGAACGTTCTTATTTTAATACTTATGCAGTCTTTTACTTGTGATGTTATTTATTTAAAAATGTGAAATACTTCTCCTTTTTTCTAAAATAATCTGAATGTGTGACCACGTTAGTGAAAAAACACACAATTATTAGAATTTTATTTTTTATAAACACATAAAAATATATTGTTTGTTAAATATATTTAAAACGCAAGATTGCTTAAGTGTAACTTTATTTCTCTTTGTTATAAAATTAAAAATTAATAATTTTTAAATTTTTAACCTAAAATTCTTTAATGTTTATTTAACTTTTTAAAAATAAATAATTAAACGAGTAAGCACTCGAGACCACTTAATTATGCAATAATTTGTACTATATCTACAATATACAAATTTATTAATCTGCATAATTATAGCAATATTTTGGGATGTAATTGTAATACTTGGAAACCATTTTTAGAGAAGAAGATATTACTTACAATGAAGCATTAGATTCCATTGCACGCAAAATAGAAGTGGCTAACTTACTAGCACGACAAGTAATATCTTTTTGGTGCGATTATTTGTCTTGGCCAATAGAAGGTTTTACTACATACTTTGCAGCGCATATCTTGGGAAAGGTTGTTTAATATTCTTATATATAGGGTGATTCAAAATAACCTGATGTCCTTGCAATGCCATATTCTTGAGCAAATTCTGAGACGATTTTTCTTTTCACAAAATTTTGTCCAAAGCTTAGTTTTCGAGTTATAATTGAAAATAGTTTGCTACTTACGAGTCCGATACAACAGACAGGCAGGGACGGGCAATGCGTCATGAGACGATAGTAAACATTTGACAGTCTCATTATATGTTGCACGTCCCTGCCTGCCCGTTGTACCGAACTCGTAAGTTGCTATCTATTTTCAATTATAACTCGAAAACTAAGATTCAGACAAAATTTTGTAAAAGGAAAAATTGTTTCAGAATTCGCTCAAGAATATGGCACTGCAAGGACATCAGGTTATTTTGAATCAACTTGTATAACAAATTTATATTTTATAGAACAACACAAACAACCAAAAATTTAATAGCAGCTATTACCAACTCTAAATTCATATTTATAATGCAAAAATAATATGCATTTAAATATTTGTTTTAACTTAGTAAATTTTTCAGATTCCGTCGATATCTTACATACATGATTTATTTATTGTCCAAGTACTACAAGAATCTCTTCGCTTTGACATTCCTTCATATAATTATAATTCTATACTACACAGTAATAACTTAGATGTTCAAATAAATAAAACTTTCCTTAATTATATCAAACGTAAGTTAAAATAAATATATTTAATATATTTAATTGACTATGTATGATCAAAATAAATATAATTTAAAAATATTGATAGTATTTATACATAAATTTATACATAATGTACATAGATAAAAGAAAGTGACAAAAAATATAACTACAAACAGATTGAAACAGAATTTATTTGCTTACAAGCTTTATTTATATATAATTATTACAATTAGAAAACGTTTCAAAGTATGTAATACATACTCCATAATTTTAATTGATACAGCACCCGTTTTATGGTATATATTGCAACATATCCTAGAAGAAGACATATGGTCTAGTATCCGCGCATACACTAAGTGAGTAATATTTCACGATATAATAATTATGTAACAAAATGGAATATTAGACAAAAATAACATTCTTCAACTCTACTATGAGTGAGCATGGTATTATATTTAAGACCATTTCAAAGTTGTCAAACTATCTTTTATTTACAAAATAGCAAGTAACGTGTTGTCTATTTCTAAAACTAATGTATACTTTTCTTTAATATAAATAAGATATATATTAATTGTTTTTAAATATTAAATTAAACTTTTTTAAACCTGTCAAATTATCTTCTTTTAAAAATATTAAGCAATATAGTTGATCACATATAGTTGATCTTTCAAATTAAAGTATTATATTTATTAAAGTAAATAATAAAATTGATTTTTAAGGTTGTTGCAAATTAATATGAATTATTTCGAAAACTAATATTAAAAGCTGTAGATAAATAAAAAACATTATACTATAAAAAACAGTATACAAGTTAGATTCGAAGTTTATTATAATAATATAATTTGAAGTTTGAAATTACAAAGACATGATTTGGTCTACAATTTTATTGAGAGCAAACTTGATCCTTTCTAAATATAAAGCTAGATAAAAAAAGACTCCAAATAAAAAAAATTATTTATATTACTGTTGATTTACTGATACAAACATGTAAATATTAATATTTTGATACACTAAATTATAATTTTGTGTTTAAAAGTGAAAATTTGCACGGTGAATGTTCTTAAAAAAAATTTTTTTTACAGATATAATCAGTCAAGTTCGACAAAGACCGATGATTTTTGGCACATTATACAAACTTCCGATCTTTCTCTGCCTTATTTTTCCATATTGAGTGTAAAAGAATATATTGACATTTCGATAAAAAAAAATTATTATCCTGTACTGCACGTGACATTAAACGCAACAGATGACACGATATCATTCTCATATCTCAGTTCTCAGTATATCAACGAAGACATGGAACAACTTCCCGCACTTGTAACATATACGATTATACAAAGGGAAGCTAACAATACTTTAGACGTATCTGTTTTGCTATCACCGCAACACACAATACTTACAAATATTAAAAATGTATTTAAAGTGGTTGATGAAAATTATTGCGTCATAGTCAATGTTAAACAAACAGGTAATTATACAATATTAAATTTATTTTACCTCAATCTTTATTTTGTGTAACCAAGATTATGCAATATTCTGATTTTGTCGTTACCATTTTCTGCTATTGAGATTAATTTTGGATTTTATTTTAAACTGATGATTATGTTTGTAGAGGATGTCCCACTTAACTTGAACATTTTAAATAGCTCACTTGATTTTCATAATACGAAAGAACGTTAGAAAAGTCATTAGTTTTTTTCTGACGTTTTTTTATATTACATAATCATTATATGTATAGAGAATTTTGATAGCTCAGCTATTACAAAAATGCGGTGACTTTATAACCTTGAAAATTATAACTTTGAAAAAAATTGTTTTCTTAGCATAATATTTGTTTCTCTCAAACAAATAATGTTTTTGTTTGACATATTTTCATATTATCAAAAACAAGTAAGAAATTTAAAATGTCCAAATTAGATGGAAAACCCCGTATGTACATATAGTCACTGCTCTTGTGATTGTGAAATTTTTACAATGCATTTTAAATCTCCAAGATTAATGAAGTCATAACTAAAAATTATAACATTATTAATGATTTACAAAAAATCAAACATATTTGGAACAAAATATTTTCGAATTTATACTATTAAGTAAACGTAAAATTCGAGCACAAAAATCCTGCTCTTGGCACTGGTTTTAGCTTTAATAACACAAAACCACAAAAAAATTTTTTGGGTATAAACTCAAACTAAAGTAATTGTTTCTTATAGATTTTTGATTACTGAATCAAAAATCTCCGAATTCGTGATCCGTTTTGCTTCATCACATTAAGTTTTTTAGATAATCGAGAAAAATGATGAAAAATCTGTGAAAATTGAAAGAAACATTTGAGGAAAGAACAAAAGTGAATATAACATTAAAATGCAGTCCTCCGAACTGATTTATATATATTTTGATAAGTTAAATAAGGTGCAAGAAATAAAAAAAGTTTTACTTTAATAATCCCTGGTAGAAGTCCAGTTTAACGCCAAGACAGAAGGATGGGCCTCACTTGTTTGCCAAGACGTAGCCTATCTAAAAAAATTTAGAAGGGCCATAGTATGGCCCAGAATGATATTTAGTCTGACGCTATGTTTAATCAGTAGCATTTGCTGCCAAGAAAAAAAAAGTTTGGGCCTTACATGTTTACCAAATCATAGCCTATCTAAGAAAATTAGAAAGGTTTAGGTATAGCCCAGAGTTTTGTTTGGCCTTACGTTTTATATGTCCACATAGTGTCCGCTAATCTTTCCTCTCAAACTGCTTCTGACAGAGATACTATTATAGAGTCTTGTATATAACTATATTTATTGCCGCTACGTTTTATAAAAATTTATTCACTTCCTCTTCCAAATATGGATAGAGACATGAAATTGTTAGCGGGTAGATTAACCGCACAAAAATATCGGAAAATTATTCAATTCAAACGGAAATTGAAAGCTATGAATAGGTTAAGTGCAACAAATAATTTTAATACACAATCTTCATCTAATGCGGGGAATAATCAAAATAATATTGGTGAAGGTAAATGCTATAGTGAAAAAGACAGTTCGACCGAGTGTAATGAATACCACGAAGAAAGTTTTAGAACCGAAGACGGAAGAGAGACTGTAATACATAAAATACATAAATTACCATGGCTCTACCTTTCATAAACCTACCTAGGGCCATGATAAATTTAGTAAGGGTCCGTTTAGAACAAGCACGGTCTAAATGGCAGCCTAGATAGTGCCAATCCACAGCCCCAGTCGCCCCAGTATTGCGGTGAATCTGTGGCGCTGGCACAGCCATTTATGACGATTTCGTGTGTGGCCCCGACTAATTCGCCAGTATCACGCCTGAGTTGATGACTGGCGGGGCCATAATAAAGCCCAGAGTGAATTTCTACCAGGAATGTTTGGTATTATAGCTTAACATGTCGTAAAACAAAACGACGTAAAGTACCTTTGTGCAACAAATATATATTTTTTTAATTTGTACTGATTCAGTTCGTGCCCAACTCTGCGCCTCACTTACCTAACTAATCTTCCAAAGGTAACAATTAAAATTTATTTCTGAAAAAACCTAGTATAACTCACGCAGATCGCCTGACTGTTTGTTGCACAATGATACTTTACATCGATTTGTTTTACGACGTGTTAGGCTATAATACCTAACATTAGTAAAGCAAAATTTTTTTTATTTCTTGCACCTTATTTAACTTACCAAAATAAATTTAAATCAGTTCTGCGACCGCATTTTTATGTGATATTTACTTTTGCTCTTTCCTCAAATATTTCTTTCAATTTTCAAAGATTTTTCATCATTTTTCTCGATTATCTAAATCAGAGCTCGGCGTTGGTTGCACATTTCGGCTTGATTCTTGAGACGTCTGCCACTTTCCCACTACCACCCGGCCGTTGGCAGCCGAGCCACCGACAGCTCTGGCTCAGGAGCGTTTTATATTAGAAATAGACTGGATTGTTTAGGCATCTTTCAGGAAATCGTAACATTTTCTTCACTACATAAATAATGATTATTTTCATTAATAAGTAAATATATATATATTATGTATTAATAAAAATAAACATTATTTATGTAGTAAAAAAAATGTTACGATTTCCTGAGAGATGCTTGAAAAATCCAGCCTATTTCTAATATAAAACGCTCTTGAGCCAGAACTATCGGCGGCTCAGCCGCCAACGGCCGGGCGGTGGTGGAAGAGCGAGAGGCGTCGTCTCAAGAATCGAGCCGAAATGTGCAACTAACGCCGAGCTATGATCTAAAAAACTGGACGTGATGAAGCAAAATAGCTTACGAATTTAGATTCAGTGACCTAAAATCTATAAGAAACATCTACTCTGGTTTGAGTTTATTTCCAAAAATTTTTTTTGTAGTCCTGTGTAATAAATCGTAAATTTTGTATTAATAAAAAGAACCTATAATTGGATATTATTATTGTAACTTATATTTAAAATATTTTATTGAAAAATAAATAATTTTAAAAAATATTTTAAAAAAAACATTGTTAGAAACTATTTCTTTATAAATTCTATCAGAGACTCTATAGATAAGAGAATCTATTTTTGATCTAATAGGATATTATCGAGTTAATTATAATTATGAGGGCTGGCGTAAACTTGTGCAATGCTTGAGAAAAAATTATACAGTACATGTTCTCAATCAAGCCCAAGTCATAGATGATGCGTTTCACTTTCTCATACATCGCCGACTCAGTTTAAATAGGTTTTGGAATATCGTAAGCTTTCTGTCACAAAATACGAATTACGTAGCATGGTATCCTATGATTAAAGCTTTTGAATACATGGCTTGTGCCTATTCATTTCATAATGCCACAGGCATAACGGTAGGTAATGGTTAATTTCTATAATAAAAGTTATACATTACAACATAAAAAGAATTAAATAAATATGTATACGTGTAAATATACACATACATCACATTCTTTCTAACAATAGATTTATAAATTCAAATTATTTATCAATTTTAAGGACAATATGCGAAATATATTGAACAGAGTTTTGGAAATAATAGGATACGATGAAAAACCGAACGAAAGCGACCTTACTAAATGTTTAAGAGAGGAAACAGCAAAATGGGCATGTATTATTAATGCTGCTAAATGCAGAGAAAATGCCACTTTACATCTGATAAAATACCTCAAAAATCCTGTAGAAGACAAGTAAGTTGTTTTAAAACCACGACATTTGTATAAATTAATCATGTTGCATTAATATACTAAACTTGAGAAACTATTTTATTTGATATACATAACATAAGCTACATTTGTATAAAATATTTTATTTCTGCTAACGCAGTCGGTTTACATGGAAGGAATGGAAATATTGTAAAGGTTTAATGTTAGCAAACTACACCATTTGGAACCATATACGAGAAAAAAGAACAACATTTGATAACAGAATATTAGATTACTTAACTTGCTGTAAAAATTCTTCAATTATTATCTTGTATTTAAAACAATCGTTAGGACTAACTAAAAAGTATAAATATTTTATCCAAGAACGAGACAAACGTGTTAATATAATTGTTCTTACTGTCGCAAAGCATGTAAGGGACTTGATAGTGTTTGAATTCATATTGAAATGTTTAAGAGACAGACAAATCGTATTAAGTAAATATTGGTAATAATATTTTTCTTTTTATATATATTCTTGTATTTCTAAGTATGAGATATGCATATTAAATCCATTACTTTAATTTTAGGGAAGTTGATAGAATTGCAATATTAATTATCAGTATTACGCATGTGCATTCCGCACACCAATTACAAGAGGTACCTATATTTTTTAATTCAAGTAATACTTTCATTTTTTGACTTTTGAATATTGAGGTTATAAGTGATTTGTTACATATGTAACATATCCGATCCAGATACGCTTAAGGCAGCAAATCATACTCTCTTAAACTCGAAATTAAAAAACTTTACATTAATTGATTGTGTCGAAATAATTTGTTTTAGGTAAATATTTTTGCGACAACTAATCTGAAAGAAAAGGGGCTCATTGATGCTGTTAAAAATAAAATTAGTAAACGAAAATTGGAACGCGCAAAACAAAACGCAAATTATGGATCTCTCAGTCAACATGATGACGACTGAACTCTCACAACAAAGTAGAAGGAGTCTGTATTCAATCTGCCTGTAATTCGCATGTAACTATTATTTCGTGGCTGTTGTACTAGCCAGTATTGGGCCAACACTGGATGCCAATTCTGGCATTTAATACTAATGGAACGTTATAATATTATTCCGACTGGCAAACTTTCCATCGCCAACAGTGATACATTAGTTAGAGTTGTTATACATTATATAAGTTAGTTAATCAGTACTAATTTTTTACTGTTGTCTAGTATCACGCCGGTGCTTCTCAGTATTACAAATCCGGCTGTCAGCATCGAGCTAATACTGTGCTTGTGGTAAACTTGAAAACGGAAATAAATAGCCAAACAATTGAATTTTTGAAAGACAAAGCATATAACAATGTATATAGTATATAGGCACAGCTATAGCAATGTTGAATTAAAATAAATAAAGAAAATAAAAATTATAAACTTTCTTAAAGAATAATTTTATGCCCACACAACAAAATGTACATTCACAAATAACATCATAAAATAGGATGCTTAGTTAAATATTAATACAATTTTTAATAGGTTCAAGTGATGAACAACATTGATAAATGTAAATAAATAAAATGGTCGGAATAAAATTGGCGCATTGGATGATTCAAAGTAATTAATATTTATAAATCACGAGTGTACTTAATTATTGAACAAATTAGTTGCAATATATTATTGCGGAAAATAATATTTCTAATCTTTTCAGGCTCTTTCTTTCGTTTGCCATTTTATATAATATTATATTTAATTTTAAATACTGCATAGAAATATGTAATTCATATTTGCTTTTAAGTAAATATTTAAAAAAAAAAGTAAAATTTTTACCAAAATTTTTTACATGTTAAACTTTTATGAATTCATTTATAAATAAAAATCTAATACTTGTATAAATATGAGAAATTATCAATTTAAACATGTAGAATATATGTAGCATTTATAAATATTAAATAACTATAAATCAATATTTTAAAATACTAATTTTAAATAATCAAAAAACATTTCAAGATGATTGAAAATATTTTACATATTTCAAATTATAAAAGGGTCGAAATAATTATTTCAAAAATAGTTATCACGCACATTAATCTTCTACTTACCTTTTTATACAAATATTCAATAAATTGTACTTTTATATTTAAGAATTCACTTTTTAAAAAGGGCAAAGTAAATTTTCATTATTGTCACTTTTTCATATGCTGATTGACTATCTAAATGCGCGCTGTGCGTTGTTATCGAGCGGATGTCATTGCAAATGTTACATACTTTGACAGTTCATATCTTAAGAAAAGTGGAAGTATACTACATTTAGTATATTTAATATATTACAGTGAGTATAATATATTAGTATAACATAATATGCGCTTGTATTAATATAAACATAAGATATTAATTGTATTAATACTAAACATGAGATATTAATTAACATTATGTTAACATGTGATTTACTGTAGTAAGATGTCAAGTTTTCTAGTGTTAAATTTTATTTTAATTTCTATTGACATCAGTACTGTAATAATTAAATAATACATTTTTTTGTATGAAATATAAAACAATTTTTTATTTTTTTAGTAATTAAGAAGATTATTTTGATTCTCACTTGGCGCTATTTTCCAATATATTTTTTCTAAAATAATGCAAATAAAATACACAAAAGTTTTGTTTAATAGGTAAAATATTTATATATTTGAAATATCTTATAGATGATAATATAAGTATAAGTGTATAACAATATGTGTTTATCATATCGGTCCTTCCTTGCGCTACGCGCAAGCTCGCCGTGTCGCTTGATCAACTGTATCCTCCTCATTGTTAGTATGAAGAGATTGCTCAAAACAGTCACATCGTGATTCGATCGGTTCAAATAAATTTAATACTCGCGATTCTAAATAGTACTAGTTTGCATACTGTTGTTACAAAGTGTAATTTGTTAACAATTTTCATAAATATAGGTAAGTATCGACAAACTAAATATTTCTAACAAACTGTGTACAATTTTAATTTATTAATTTGGTTAAATTCAAAATCAACATTAATTTTAGCAATTAATTTTATCAATAAATTTAAGATTGACATCATTTTTTCAGCATTAATAGAAATTTTAACGCTTTTTTTAATTTCTTCCTATTTCTTTTATACTAATAATAAATCAACTAAGATACACGTAACAATCAATTATCACATGTAAAATGACATTTCGAACGTAAAATTTATTTATTAAATACACGGCGTACATTACAGAAATCTTTAGTTTCATGAATTGCCTTACTTACATCACATATATTACACATTTCTGCTATATACTATGCTTTCTCTAACATACAATTTCTCATACATTGGAACGTAACGCTCTCTTTCAAAGATTAACCTTGCCTTTGTATCCTTCTCTATCTTGTTATTCTCTTGTGTCTACTGTTCCTTCTTAATCTTTCCGCTCTATTTTTTTCCTCTCTTATCGTTGTAATTTAACAAAAAGTTTTAATGATATATTTTGTGTAATACAAGTATACATATCGTAAGTGGGTATACAAGTATACCCACAAGAAAAGTGTTAAAAGTCAAAATTTTTTGATTATTGCTTTATATGCAAATTGTATTCTAAAGACATTGGCCTTCAATCAGAAAAGTAAGTGATAGACATTAAATTCAAATACCGCGTGAATCCTTTATGTTTAATACTGCCGTAAATAATTAATTTTAAAATTATTGTTTTAGCATAGATATATGAAATTATTTTCCGTAAAATCAAGCTTTAAACGATTAATAATTTGCGACATCATTTAAGATAAAAATTAATTCATAATGTTATTAATGAAAAACGTTATTATCAACGCAATTCCTTCTTTCCTCTCTCCTGAACAATTTATTTTCTTTACATGTGCCACTTTTACTGCGAGTGTGCGCATATATTAAACATATGCACAGTAAAGAAATAGCAAATGTTAACTTTTGTAGTTAAAAAAAACATACGTGCCGCACCAAATGTGATAAAATGTCTATTAATGTTTATAATTTATTTCATTCAGTTTGCTGATAAAACAATAAAAAAAATAAAAATGAAATTGCTTTCGTCGATCGATAAATCGCTTGCTTCCACATAAGATATGTTTGAAAAGAATTTTAATCTTGCAACAGCCCATCTATGAAAGTAAATATGCTACGATTAAAATGTAGCATATTTACTTGTCTTCTGTAAATGTATATTTAAAAAAAAATGTATTTTAATTACATTATGAATTTTTTTTTCTTATTCTGAATTTTTCAGCGTAACTTATCTCATATATGCTTTCATAAAAAGATTATAATCAAATATAAGTAAGCGCGACATAATTCATATATGATGGTTAAAGTGAAACAACCATTAATTATTTAGATAATCTTAAAAACATTATTGTTGGTAACAATAAAATTGGTGCTATTAATGTTTATTCTGTTTCAGTAATATATAAAATGTATCCTTATTATTTTCTGTTTTATACTTTAAAAAAATTTTATGTGCATTATGTTTCTCGTAAGAATCTGTGTCTTTTGCAATTAAAATTACGTTTTTTTAATACTACCAGAAGTAATACATTTACAAGATTTGAGCATTTTTCATAAAAGTTCGACATCTTTTTAGTATTAATGACTATATTCAATACTATATTTGTTTTTTTTTTCGTGATAAAAAAGTAAAGTATTGTGCATCGAAAATATCTATATGTCTTTTTACGATACAAATTTTTTTTTCAGATGCTTTAAACGGAACTTAGTATGGCATTGAAGAATAATTCATTAAATATCAAACTAAAATTTATTGTGATTACATTTTTCTCTATTTCACAATTTGTAAAAAGTGACACTGAAGTTAATCACCATTTGCTGAATTATGCTGGTTTAGTACCGTTGCATTATGATATCAAAATAAAACTCGACTTCTCCAGAAATGTCCTTTACGGCGAATGCAATATTACCATCAATATTACACGTCCAATGATGAATATAAGTATACCTTCAGTAAATTTCGGTATACTGAAAATTGACTTGACTATCAATGATGACAATAAGACGATACACGTGCAGAAATATACATTTATCAATGAAACGCACATTTGTATTGACTTCAGTAGCACGTCAGTAAATTATTTATCTCCAGAAACATATATCTTACACATGATATATTTCCGCAACATATTTGATGAAATTTTTCTCGGATACCAAGAAGACACAGGTGAAAAAGTGTAAGTTTAAATAATTAATTCTCACTCAAAATATGATAAAAATTTTATATGAACCATTTTAAAACGAAACAGATTAACAGAAACTGGTGTTGAGGTAATAAGAGCCCAACAAATATTTCCATGTTGGGACGAACCAACGTTTAAGAGCACCTTTAACATTTCTATTATGCATCATGAAAGATTTACAGCCCTATCAAATATGTTAAGAAATGCAGAAGAATATAGAGATGAAAGTAACATGATGTGGACACATTTTAACAAGTCGCCTTTCATGTCTATTCAACGTTTAACAATTGTGATAATCAACAACCTTTTTCTGCAACAGCGGCTATTGTATACAAATGTCATAATTTGGTGTAGAAAAAATGTAAAATTATATCTGAAATTTGCACAACTCGTCGTAGAAGATGTATTCAATTTTTTGAATGAAAGTCAGACAAAAATATCAAAAATAGATTATGTTGCAATTTGGGATACACAACATAAGAACATTGAGATAAGGGGACTTATTTTACACAGGTAGTATCCAATTATTAGTAACTAAAAAGATAACGTTTAAAATCAAATTAAAAAACAAACTTATCTATAATATTTTAGAACTAAAAATATATGTATTATTATATCAGGAAGTCATTTAAAGATTATCGTATACATCACTTGCATTACATCATAAAAAGTACTTTTATTTTAAACAGAAAATTAAAATAATCCTTTTTTACATCAAATCAGATTTTAAATTAGATTTTAATATGTAAAGTATGGAAAATAATTGTACGTTTTATGTTGTACAAAACGAGTTATAAATATTATTTATTGCATCAAGAATATAAAAATACCATGAATATTTCTAATTTAACACTTCTGCAATTTTTTTTTAATTGTGATGTCATTTATTCATAAATGTTCAAAATATTTCTCCTTTTTTTTTTTAATATTCTGAATAAATGATTATTTAAGTGAGAGAACACACAATTTTACAATGTTATTTTTTATAAACACAGAAAAATATATTGTTTATTAAATAAATATCAAAACAAATTTGCTTAAGTATAACTTCACTTCTTTTTGGTATAAAATTAAAAAATAACAATTTTTAAATTGTCAACCTAAAATCGTTAAATATTTATTTAAAAATTTTTAAAAAAATAATTTTACGGGTTAGCACTCGAAATCATCTAATTTTGCAATAATTTGTATTATATTTACAATACACAAATTTATTAAATTGCATAATTCTAACAAAATTTTGAGATAAAATTCTAATACTTGAAAACCATTTTCAGAGAAGAAGATATTACTTACAATGAAGCATTAGATTCCATTGCACGCAAAATAGAAGTGGCTAACTTACTAGCACGTCAAGTAATATCTATTTGGTACGATTATTTGTCATGGCCAATAGAAGGTTTTACAACATACTTTGCAGCGCATATCTTGGGAAAGGTTGTTTAATATTCTTATATATTAATGACATATTACAAATTAATATTTTATAACAAAAAGAACCAAAAATTTAGTAGCAGCCATTTCCAACTCTTAATTCATATTTATAATGCAAATATACCGTGCATTTAAATATTTAAACTTATCAAATTTTACAAAACAACAAAAACAACCAAAAATTTAATAGCAGCCATTACCAACTCTAAATTCATATTTATAATGCAAAAATAATATGCATTTAAATATGTGTTTTAACTTAGTAAATTTTTCAGATTCCGTCGATTTTTTACATACATGATTTATTTGTTGTCCAAGTACTGCAGGAATCTTTTCGCTTTGACATTCCTTCTTATAATTATAATTTTACACTACACAACAGTAATAGTTTAGATGTAAAAAAAAATAAGTCTATTCTTAATTATATCAAACGTAAGTTAAAATAGAATTTATTTGTTTAAAACTTTATATATATTATTGTTATGATTAAAGAACATTTTAAAGTATGTTTTAAGTACTCTATGATTTTAATTGTCACAGCATCCGTTTTATGGTATATATTACAACATATTTTAAGTGAAGGCATGTGGTATTCTATTCGCACGTATGCTGATAGGTGAGTAATATTTCACGATATAATAATTATGTAACAAAATTGAATATTCGACAAAAATATTAACATTCCTCAATTTTACTATGAGACAGCATGGTATACGATATATTATCATTTTAAAGTTGTCGAAATATCTTTCATCTATAAAATAACAAATAACATGTTGTCCATTTCTAAAATTAATGTATACTTCTCTTTAATATAAATAAAATAGTATTGATTGTTTTTAAATATTAAATCAAACTTTTTTAAACCTGTCAAATTATCTTTTTTTAAAATTGTAAGTAACATATAGTTGATTTCGCAAATTAAAATATTATGTTTATTAATGTAAATAATACAATTGATTTTTAAAATTGTGGCAAATTAATGTTAATCGTTTTGAAAACTTATATTAAAAACAGTAGATAAATAAAAACCATTATATTGTATGTAATTTAAATTCGGAGTTTGTTAATATAATTAGAAGTTTGAGATTACAAAGACATAACTGTAAATTATAATGTTAAAATTAATAACTATATAAGCCCAGAGTTATATAAGTATTACTTGCTCAGTAAAGTTTATTTAAAAGAATCGGTTACAACAGATGTTTAGGCCCATTTGTCGTGGCCATCTTCAGTGAGAGATACAAAGTAGACGAAAATTTAGAAAAACATAATAAAAGTACGTAAAAGACGCAAGGTTGTCGGAGGGCGGTTACAAAAACCAAACAGTTTCAAAAAGTTGTACATACTCTTATTTTAGTGTCGAAGTTATAAAAATTGTCCTGACGGTGCGCAAAGGTCCAAAAGGGTAGACCTCTTTTCCGTACTTTTATTATGCTTTTCTAAATTTTCGTTTACTTTGTATCTCTCACTGAGGATGACCACAACAAATGGGCCAAAACGTCCGTTGTAACCGATTCTTTTAAATACACTTTACTGAGCAAGTAATACCTGGCTCTGGACTTATATAGCTATTAATTTTAACATAATAATTATATCATTAAAATATCCCAATTATACATTTCTTCTATTAATAATAATATTGTAAATATAAACAAATAAGATATTTCGATAAATTGTGATTTTTGTCTACAACTTCTTTGTGAGCAAATTTAATCCATTCTAAATATAAGACTAGTTAAAGAAAGACTTTCCAAATAAAAAAAAATAAATAAATGTATTACTGTTGATTTACTTGTACAAACATATAAACTAATGTTTTAATATGTTAAATTATAATTTTGTGTATAAAAGTGAAAATTTGCACGGTGTATGTTTTTAACGAAATTTCTATTTTACAGATATAGTCAGTCAAACGCGGTAAAGACCGATGATTTATGGCACATAATGCAAACTTATTCAAATCATACTGAGACTTATCATCAAAAATCTTTCAATGTAAAAAAATATATAGATATTTGGATAAAGAAAAATTATTATCCTGTACTGCACGTGACATTAAGCGCTACAGATGACATGATATCATTTTCATATCTCAGTTCTCAGTATATCGAGGAAGACATGGAACAAATTCCCGTATTAGTAACATTTACGATAATACAAAAAGATGTTAGTAATAGTTTTAACCAGCATTTTTTGCTATCACCGCAACGTAAAACATTTATAAATATTAAAAATGAATTTAAGGTTGTTGATGAAAATTATTGCGTCATAGTCAATGTTAAACAAATAGGTAACTATACAATATTAAATTTATTATACCTCAATTTTTATTTTGTGTAACTAAAATTATGCAATATTCTGATTTTGTCGTTTCCATTTTATGTTATTGAGATTAATTTTGGATTTTATTACATGATTATGTGTGTAGAGGATGTCCCACCTAACTTAAGCATTTTAAATAGTTCACTTGTTTTTCATAATACGAAAGAACGTTAGAAATGTCATCAGTTTTTTTCTGACGATTTTTCGTATTATATAATCATTATATGTATAGAAAGTTTTGATATTTCAGCTATTACAATGCAGTCATAAAAACATGTAATCCCGTTTAAAAATGATCGATTACTTTATAACCTTGAAAAATATAACTTTGAAAAAAATTGTTTTCTTATAATAATATTTGTTTCTCCCAAACAAATAATGTTTTTCTTTGACATATTTTCATATTATCAAAAACAAGTAAGAAATTTAAAATGTCTAAATTAGATGGAAAACCCCGTATGTACATATAGTCACTGCTCTTGTGATTGTGAAATTTTTACGGTGCATTTTAAATCTTCAAGATTAATGAAGTCATAATTAAAAATTATAACATTATTAATGATTTACAAGAAATCATACATATTTAAAACAAAGTGTTTTCGAATTTATACTATTAAGTAAACGTAAAGTTCGAGCACAAAGATCCTACTCTTGGTACTGGTTTTAACTTTAATAACACAAAACCACAAAAAAAATTTTTGGGTATAAACTCAAACTAAAGTAATTGTTTCTTATAGATTTTTGATCACTGAATCAAAAATCTCCGAATTCGTGATCCGTTTTGCTTCATCACGTTAAGTTTTTTAGATAATCGAGAAAAATAATGAAAAATCTGTGAAAATTGAAAGAAACATTTGAGGAAAGAACAAAAGTAAATATAACATTAAAATGCGAACTGATTTAAATATATTTTGGTAAGTTAAATAAGGTGCAAGAGAAATAAAAAAAGTTTTACTTTAATGTTAGGTATTATAGTCTAACACGTCGTAAAACAAGTCGATGTAAAGTATCATTGTGCAACAAACAGCTAGGCGATCTGCGTGAGTTATACTAGGTTTTTTCAGAAATAAATTTTAATTGTTACTTTTGGAAGATAAGTGAGGCATAGAGTTGAACACGAAGCGAATCAGTACAAATTTAAAAAAAATATATTTGTTGCACAAAGGTACTTTACGTCGTTTTGTTTTACGACATGTTAAGCTATAATACCTAACATTAGAAAAGCAAAATTTTTTTTATTTCTTGCACCTTATTTAGTTCGCCAAAATAAATTTAAATCAGTTCTGCGACCGCATTTTAATGTAATATTTACTTTTGCTCTTTCCTCAAATGTTTCTTTCAATTTTCAAAGATTTTTCATCATCTTTCTCAATTATCTAAAAAACTAAACGTGATGAAGCAAAACGGTTCACGAATTCGGATTCAGTGACTAAAAATCTATAAGAAACAATTACTCTGGTTTGAATTCATATCCAAAAATTTTTTTTGTAGTCCTGTGTAATTAATTGTAAATTTTGTATCAATAAAAAGAACCTATAATTGGATATTATTATTATAACTTATATTTAACATATTTTATTAAAAAATAAATAATTTTAAAAAATATTTTGAAAAAAACACTGTTAGAAACTATTTCTTGATAAATTCTATCAGAGACTCTATAGATAAAAGAATCTATTTTTGATATAATAGGATACTATCGAGTTAATTATAATTATGAGGGCTGGTTTAGACTTGAGCAATGCTTGAGAAAAAGTTATACAGTACATGTTCTCAATCAAGCCCAAGTCATAGATGATGCATTTCACTTTCTCTTACATCGCCGAATCAGTTTAATAAGGTTTTGGAATATTGTAAGCTTTCTGTCAGAAAATACGAATTACGTAGCATGGTATCCTATGATTAAAGCTTTTGAATACATGGCTTGTGCCTATTCATTTGATCATGCTCCACTCATAACGGTAGGTAATGGCTAATTTCTATAAGAAAAGTTATACATTACAACATTCTACATAAAAAGAATTAAATAAATATGTATACCTGTACATATACACATACATCACATTCTTTCTAATAGTAGATTTATAAATTCAAATAATTTACCAATTTTAAGGACAATATGCGAAATATATTGAACAGAGTTTTGGAAATAATAGGATACGATGAAAAACCGAATGAAAGCGACCTTACTAAATGTTTAAGAGAGGAAGCAGCAAAATGGGCATGTATTATTGGTGCTGCTAAATGCAGAGAAAATGCCACTTTACATCTGATAAAATACCTTAAAAATCCTGTACAAGACAAGTAAGTTGTTTTAAAACCACGACATTTGTATAAATTAATCATGTTGCATTAATATACTAAACTTGAGAAACTATTTTATTTGATATACATAACATAAGCTACATTTGTATAAAACATTTTATTTCTGCTAACGCAGTCGGTTTACATGGAAGGAATGGAAATATTGTAAAGGTTTAATGTTAGCAAACTACACCCTTTGGAACCATATACGAGAAAAATGGACAACATCTGATAACAGAATATTAGATTACTTAACTTGCTGTAAAAATTCTTCAATTATTATCTTGTATTTAAAACAATTGTTAGGACTAACTAAAGAGTATAAATATTTTATCCAAGAACGAGACAAACGTGTTAATATAATTGTTCTTACTGTCGCGAAGCATGTAAGGGACTTGATAGTGTTTGAATTCATATTGAAATGTTTAAGAGACAGGCAAATCGTATTAAGTAAATATTGGTAATAATATTTTTCTTTTTATATATATTCTTGTATTTCTAAGTATGAGATATACATATTAAATCCATTACTTTAATTTTAGGGAAGTTGATAGAGTTGCAATATTAATTATCAGTATTACGCATATGCATTCCGCAAACCAATTACAAGAGGTACCTATATTTTTTAATTCAAGTAATACTTTCATTTCTTGACTTTTCAATATTGAGCTTATTCATATGTTATTTGTTACATATGTAACATATCCGATCCAGTTACACTTAAGGCAACAAATCATACTCTCTTAAACTCAAAAGTAAAAAACTTTACATTAATTAATTTTGTCGAAATAATTTGTTTTAGGTAAATATCTTTGCGACAACTTATCTGAAAGAAAAGAAGCTAATTGATGCTGTTAAAGATAAAATTAGTAAACATAAATTGAAGCGCGAAAGACAAATAGCAAATTTTGGATCTCTCAGTCAACATGACGACGACTGAACTCTCACAACAAAGTAGAAGGAGTCTGTATTCAATCTGCCTGTAATTCGCATGTAACTATTATTTCGTGGCTGTTGTACTAGCCAGTATTGGGCCAACACTGGATGCCAATTCTGGTATTTAATACTAATGGAACGTTATTATTATTCCGACTGGCAAACTTTCCATCGCCAACAGTGATACATTAGTTAGAATTATTATACATTATATAAGTTAGTTAATCAGTACTAATTTTTTACTGTTGTCTAGTATCACGCCAGTGCTTCTCAGTACTACAAATCCGGCTGTCAGTAGCGAGCTAATATTGTGCTTGTGGTAAACTTGAAAACGGAACTAAATAGCCAAACAATTGAATTTTTGAAAGACAAAGCATATAACAATGTATATAGTATATAGGCACAGCTATAGCAATGTTGAATTAAAATAAATAAAGAAAATAAAAATTATAAACTTTCTCAAAGAATAATTTTATGCCCACACAACAAAATGTACATTCACAAATAACATCATAAAATAGGATGTCTTAGTTAAATATTAATACAATTTTTAATAGGTTCAAGTGACGAACAACATTGATAAATGTAAATAAATAAAAAGGTGGGAACAAAATTGGCGCATTCGAAGATTAAAAGTAATTAATATTTATAAATTACGAGTGTATATCATTATTGAATAAATTAGTTGGAATATATTATTGCGGACAATAATATTTCTAATCTTTTCGGACTCTTTCTTTCGTTTGCCATTTTGTACAATATTATATTTAATTTTAAATACTGCATAAAATTATATAATTCATACTTGCTTTTAAGTAGGTATTTAATAAAACAGAATGAAATTTTTACTAAAATTTTTTACATGTTAAACTTTTATGAATTATTTTATAAATAAAAATCTAATATTTGTATAAATATAAAAAATTATCGATTTAAACATATAGAAAAATTTTAACATTTATAAATATTAAATAACTATATTAAATAACTATAAATCAATATTTTAAAATACTGATTGTAAATAATCAAAAAGCATTTCAAGATGATTGAAAATATTTTACATATGCATATCACATATACAAAATATACCAGACCATATTACTCCTTATAGAAGAATTCTGAAGTCAATTAGACATTAACATTTTTATGTCAAAATGTTGAAATTGCAGTAATTTTTTTAATGGAAAGTGTTTAAACCTTGATTAATTAAATTATCATAAATTTACGCGCGTAGGCACGTCGCATATTGATTTCTATATCATTATAAAATGCTTAAAATATCTGTGATTAACGTAATACTGCTAGTCTAAAACTTCTGTACATTTTCTATTTTGCATATTTTACATTATATTAAAATCAATTTTTTTAAATGACATTAAAATAAAACAAGTTGAATTGACTTACCGGCATGATGCGCTGCAGCAGAGTTGTACACAAGTTGATCTGTAACAAAGTACATTCAAGTTATAACAGCGTTGAAATAATTATTTCAAAAATAATTATCACGCACATTAATCTTCAATTTACTTTTTTATACATATATTCAATAAAATATACTTTTATATTTAAGAATTCACTTTTTAAAAAAGGCAAGGTAAATTTTCATTATTGTCACTTTTTCTGATGCTGATTGACTATCTCAATGCGCGCTGTGCGTTGTTATCGAGCGGATGTCATTGCGAATGTTACATACTTTGACAGTTCATATCTTAAGAAAAGTGAAAGTATACTATTATACATTTAGTATATTTAATATATTACAGTGAGTAGTACAATATATTAGTATAACATAATATACGTTTGTATTAATATTAAACATGACATATTAATTGTGTTAATATTAAACATGAGATATTAATTAACATTATGTTAACATGTGATTCATTGTAGTAAGATGTTAAGATTTCTAACGTTAAATACTTTTTTCATTTTTATTAGCATCAGTACTGTAATAATTAAATAATACATCTTTTGTATGGAATATAAAACAATTTTTTATTTTTCTAGTAATTAAGAAAATAATTTTTATTCTTACTTGGCAGTATTTTCTGATATATTTTTTCTAAAATGATGCAAATAAAATACACAAAAGTTTTTTTTAATAGGTAAAATACTTTAATATTTGAAATATCTTATAGATGATAATATGTAAGTGTATAACATTATGTGTGTATCATATCGGTCCTTCCTTGCGCTACGCGCAAGCTCGCCATGTCGCTTGATCAACTGTATCCTCCTCATTGTTAGTATGAAGAGATTGCTCAAAACAGTCACATCGTGATTCGATCGGTTCAAATAAATTTAATACTCACGATTCAAAATAGTATTAGTTTGCATACTGTTGTTACAAAGTGTAATTTGTTAACAATTTTCATAAATATAGGTAAGTATTGACAAACTAAATATTTCTAACTAACGGTGTACAATTTTAATTTATTAATTTGGTTCAATTTAAAATCAACATTAATTTTTATAATTAATTTTGGCAATAATTCAAAATTAACATTCTTCAGCATTAATAGAAATTTTAATGTTTCTTTTAATTTTTTCTTATTTTCTTTATAGTGTTATTAAGTAAACTGAAATGCACATAACAATTAATTATCATATGTAAAATGATATCTCCAACATAAAATTTATTTATTAATTACACGTCGTACATTACAGAAATCTTTAGTTTCATGAATTGCCTTACTTACATGGCATATATTACACATTTCTACTATGTACTCTTTTATGCTTCCTCATATACACAATTTCTCATTGGAACGTAATGCTCTCTTTCAAACATTAACCTTGCTTTTATTTTCATCTGTATTTTGTTATTCTTTTCCGTCTACTATCCCTCTTAATCTTTCAGTCCTATTCTGATCCTCTCTTACCGTTATAATTCAACAAAAAGGTTATGTGCAAATCGTATTCTAAATACATTAGCCTTCAATTTTAATCTTGCAACAGTTCATCCATGAAAGTAAATATGCAACGATTAAAATGTAGTTATATTTAAAAAACTGTATTTTACTGTTGTTATACATTTTTTTTTATTCTCAATTTTTCAGCGTCACTTATCTCATATATGCTTTCATTAAATGATTATAATTAAATATAAGTAAGCGCGACATAATAGTAGTAATATAAAATAATATATAATCATATATAATAGTTACAGTGAAGCATTAATTATTTAGATAATCTTAAAAACATGATGCTTAATAACAATAAAATTGGCATTTCTAGTGTTTATTGTGTTTCAATATTACACAAATTTTATACATTTTTACTTTTTTTAGTTATATATTTAAAAAAATGTCTTGGCAAGTTATATTTTTCGTAAGAGCCTATGAAATCTCTTGCAATTAAAATTATGTTTTGTTAATACTAAAAATAATATATTTTCTTATATTACGCATCTTTCATAATATCTTTTAGTATGAATAGCTACAATCGTTATTATATACACTTTCTTTCATGATACAGAAGTAAAATACTGTGTGTCGCAAATATATATGTATGTAAATATGTTTTCACGACACATAAAATTTTTTTTCAGATGCTTTAAACAGAACTTAGTATGGCATTAAGGAAAATTTCATTAAATATCAGACTAATATTTATTGTGATAACATTTTTCTCTATTTCTCAATTTATACAAACTGACACTGAAGTTAATCATCATTTGTTGAATTATATTGGTTTAGTACCATTGCATTATGATCTTAAAATAAAACTCGACTTCTCCAGAAATATCCTCTACGGCAAATGCAATATTACAATAAATATTACACGTCAAATGACAAATATAAGTATACCTTCAATAAATTTCGGTATACTTAAAATTTACTTGACTATCAATGATGATAATAGAATGATACACGTGCGAAAATATTCATTTATCAATGAAACACACATTTATATTGACTTCTCGAAGACGTCAGTAAATGTTTTATTTCCTGGAACGTATATCTTACAAATGATATATGTCCGCAACATATTTGATGAAATTTTGCTCGGATCTTTATATAGAGAAACTAGAGGGTTAAAAACGTAAGTGTAAATATTGAATTCTTAGACAAATAATGATTAAAATTTTATATAAAACATTTTAAAATAAAACAGATTAACAGAAACTGGTGTTGAGGTAATAAAAGCCCAACAAATATTTCCATGTTGGGATGAACTAGCGTTCAAGAGCACTTTTACCGTTTCTATTATGCTTCATAAAAATTTTACAGCCCTATCGAATATGTTGATAAATACAGAAGAATATATAGATAAAAGCAACATGATATGGGTACACTTTTACAAGTCGCCTTTCATGTCCATTCAACGTTTAACAATTGTGATAACCACATTTACTAATATTTTTCTCCAACCGCAAACTTTGCCTGCTCGTGTCACAATTTGGTGTAGAAAAAACATAGCACACAGTATGGTATTTGCACAACTCATCATTGAAGAGGTATTCCATTTTTTGAATAAAAGAAATCAGACGAAAATACCAAAAATAGATTACATTGCAATTTGGGATACACATCATAGGAACATTGAGACATGGGAACTCATTTTACACAGGTAGTATCCAGTTATTAGTTATTACAAATAACTTTTAAAATCAAATTTAAAAAACAAACTTATCTATAATATTTTAGAACTAAAAATATATGTATTATTATATCAGGAAGTCATTTAAAGATTATCGTATACATCACTTGCATTACATCATAAAAAGTACTTTTATTTTAAACAGAAAATTAAAATAATTCTTTTTAACATCAAATCAGATTTTAAATTAGATTTTAATATGTAAAGTATGGAAAATAATTGTACGTTTTATGTTGTACAAAAGGAGTTATAAATATTATTTATTGCATCAAGAATATAAAAATACCATGAATATTTCTAATTTAACACTTCTGCAATTTTTTTTTAATTGTGATGTCATTTATTCATAAATGTTCAAAATATTTCTCCTTTTTTTTTTAATATTCTGAATAAATGATTATTTAAGTGAGAGAACACACAATTTTACAATGTTATTTTTTATAAACACAGAAAAATATATTGTTTATTAAATAAATATCAAAACAAATTTGCTTAAGTATAACTTCACTTCTTTTTGGTATAAAATTAAAAAATAACAATTTTTAAATTGTCAACCTAAAATCGTTAAATATTTATTTAAAAATTTTTAAGTAAATAGTTTTACGGGTTAGCACTCGAAATCATCTAATTTTGCAATAATTTGTATTATATTTACAATACACAAATTTATTAAATTGCATAATTCTAACAAAATTTTGAGATAAAATTCTAATACTTGAAAACCATTTTCAGAGAAGAAAATATTACTTACAATGAAGCATTAGATTCCATTGCACGCAAAATAGAAGTGGCTAACTTACTAGCACGTCAAGTAATATCTCTTTGGTACGATTATTTGTCATGGCCAATAGAAGGTTTTACAACATACTTTGCAGCGCATATCTTGGGAAAGGTTTAATTTTCTTGTTTAATATTCTTATATATAACAAATTTATGTTTTATAAAACAACAAAAACAACCAAAAATTTAATAGCAGCCATTACCAACTCTAAATTCATATTTATAATGCAAAAATAATATGCATTTAAATATTTGTTTTAACTTAGTAAATTTTTCAGATTCCGTCGATATCCTACATACATGACTTATTTATTGTCCAAGTACTACAAGATTCTCTTCGCTTTGACATTCCTTCTTATAATTATAATTCTATACAACACAGTAATGACTTAGATGTTCAAATAAATAAAACTTTCCTTAATTATATCAAACGTAAGTTAAAATAAATATATTTAATATATTTAATTGACTATGTATGTGATAAAAATAAATATAATTTTAAAATATTGATAGTATTTATACATAAACTTATACATAATGTACATAGATAAAAAAAAATGTGAAAAAATATACCTACAAACAGATTAAAATAAAATTTATTTGCTTACAAGCTTTATTTATATATTATGACGATTAAAAAACATTTTAAAGTATGTAATAAATACTTCATAATTTTAATTGATACAGCACCCGTTTTATGGTATATATTACAACATATCCTAGAAGAAAACATGTGGAATAGTATCCGCACATATACTGATAACCGCGCATACACTAGGTGAGTAATATTTCACGATATAATAATTACGTAACAAAATTGAATATTGGACAAAAATAACATTCTTCAATTCTACTATGAGTGAGCATGGTATTATATTTAAGACCATTTCAAAGTTGTCAAACTATCTTTTATTTACAAAATAGCAAGTAACGTGTTGTCTATATCTAAAACTAATGTATAATTTTCTTTAATATAAATAAGATATTGATTGTTTTTAAATATTAAATTGAACTTTTTTAAACCTGTCAAATTATCTTCTTTTAAAAATATTAAGCAATATAGTTGATCACATATAGTTGATCTTTCAAATTAAAGTATTATATTTATTACTGTAAATAATACAATTGGTTTTTAGGGTTATTGCAAATTAATATGAATTATTTCGAAAACTAATATTGAAAGCTGTAGATAAATAAAAAACATTATACTATAAAAAACAGTATACAAGTTACATTCAAAGCTTATTATTATTATAATATAATTTAAAGTTTGAAATTACAAAGACATGATTTGGTCTACAATTTTATTGACAGCAAACTTGATCCTTTCTAAATATAAGGCTAGATAAAAAAAAACTTTCAAAATAAAAAAAATTATTTATATTACTGTTGATTTACTGGTACAAACATGTAGATATTAATATTTTGATAAACTAAATTATAATTTTACAGATATAATCAGTCAAGTTCGATAAACACCAATGATTTATGGCACATTATACAAACTTTCGATATTTCTCCTTATTTTTCTTTATTAAGTTTAAAAGAATATATTGACATTTGGATAAAGAAAAATTATTATCCTGTACTGCACGTGACATTAAACGCAACAAATGACAGGATATCATTCTCATATCTCAGTTCTTCGTATATCAACGAAAACATGGAACAACTTCCCGCATTAGTAACATATACGATTATACAAAAAGAAGCTAACAATACTTTAGACGTATTTGTTTTGCTATCATCGCAACACACAATACTTACAAATATTAAAAATGTATTTGAGGTGGTTGATGAAAATTATTGCGTCATAGTCAATGTTAACCAAACAGGTAACTATACAATATTATATTTGTTATGCCTCAATCTTTATTTTGTACAATCAAGATTATGCAACATTCTGATTTTGCCTTTTCCACTTTCTGCTAATTAAAATTAATTTTGCATTTTATTCAAAACTGATGATTATGTATTTAGAGGGTGGCCCACCTAACTTGAGCATTTTAAATATCTTACTTGTTTTTGATAATACGAAAAAACGTAATCAGAAAAAAAAACTGATGACTTTTCTGACGTTTTATACAGGGTGTCTGTCACAACGTGTCTCACCGAAAAGAGACAAGTAGATCTCGTTATTCTGAACAAAAAAGTTCTATAACATTTTGCAAACAACCACGTAAAATTTCAAGTAATTAATTAAAAAAGATTGGCCAATAAGCGCGCGATCTCAGACACGACAGCGCGCGCGAGACGAAAAGTTATCGTTTATGCGTCGCCTTTTTGTGCCGTCTTCCGCCCGATTCGTCGCGAGCAGCAATCGCGCGTTTCGGGCAGGCGATAGGCCGTACGCCCAGATGTGTCAACAACGGTGCGTGTTATCGTCACCGCCGCTACGGTCAGCCCAATGCCCAATCGCGCACTTATTGGCAAATCTTTTTTAATTAATTACTCGAAATTTTACGTGGTTGTTTGCAAAATAAGGTAATTGTTTACTATCACTGCCTCACCTCCGATTTTGATCCAATTAGGCTCTTTCGACGCGTTTTTTTTTTTTTTTTTAAACTTTTTCCTCTCGCAAAATTGTCGCTCTCCTCCGCGAGACGAGATATTTAGCGTCAAAGTTGACGACTTTCCAGGTTAAGAACCTGTCACTTCGATGAAATGGATATGTGCTGTGGTCACGCGCGCATGCGTACTAATAGAATTGTGCACGAAATATAAAATATATTTTCGATAATCATTAATTGTAAATCGCAAACCCACGTTAAGTAGTATAATTATGAACTTTGCTTTGCGTAGACACAGGGTATTCCGCCCCCCCTCCGGGGGGGCGGACCCCCTGTGTAAAATAAAAATAATAAAACTTTCGTGCGTATTCCAGAGCGGCATAGATTGCTTGATCTATCAAACTAGCTTTAGCATTATATATTTTTGTACAATCTAAAGCTACTTTAATGCTAAAACTAGTTTAGATTGCACAAAAATATATAATGTTAAAGCTAGTTTGATAGATCAAGCAATCTATGCCGCTCTGGAATACGCACGAAAGTTTTATTATTTTTATTTTACACAGGGGGTCCGCCCCCCCGGAGGGGGGGGCGGAATACCCTGTGTCTACGCAAAGCAAGGTTCATAATTATACTACTTAACGTGGGTTTGCGACTTACAATTAATGATTATCGAAAATATTTGTATTTCGTGCACAATTCTATTAGTACGCATGCGCGCGTGACCGCAGCACATATTCATGTTGCTGCAATTCGTCGAAATGACAGGTTTCTTAACCTGGAAAGTCGTCAACTTTGACGCTAAATATCTCGTCTCGCGGAGGAGAGCGACAATTTTGCGAGAGGAAAAAGTTTTTAAAAAAAAAAAAACGCGTCGAAAGAGCCTAATTGGATCAAAGTCGGAGGTGAGGCAGTGATAGTAAACAATTACCCAAAATAATGTGGGACTTGTGTTCAGAATGACGAAATCTACTTGTATCTTTTCGGTGAGACACGTTATGACAGACACCCTGGAGAGAGAAGGAGGGAGAAAGGAAGAGAAGGAGAGAGAGAGGGAGAGAGAGAGAGAGGGAAAGAGAGGGGAAGAGAGAGACGGGGAGAGAGAGAGAGGGTTTGGATATCTTAGTTATTACAATATAGTGATAAAAACATATAGTCTCGTTTAAAAATGATCGATGACTTTATAATCTTAAAGAATATAACTTTAAAAAAATTTTTTGTTTCTCATAATATATGTCCTTCCAAAACAAATAATGCTTTTCTTTGACATATTTCGTATTATGAAAAACAAGTAAAAAATTTAAAATGCTTAAGCTAGATAGAAAACCCCATATGTACATGTTGTCACAGGTCTTTAATGATTGTGTTTTCACCATGCATTTTAAATCTCAAAACTGCAAAACTACTAATTAAAAATTATAGAATTATTAATGATTTACAAGAAATCTAACACATTTAAAACAAAGTGTTTAAAATATTTTACTAAAAAATAAATAATTTAAGAAAATATTTAAAAAAAAACGGTTAGAAACTATTTCTTCATAAATACAATCAAAAACTCTATTCATAAAAAAATATATTTTTTATATAATAGGATACTATCGTGTTAATTATAATTCTGAGGGCTGGCTTAGACTTGCGCAGTGCTTGAAAAAAAATTATACAGTATATGTTCTCAATCAAGCCCAAGTCATAGATGATGCGTTTCACTTTCTCATACATCGCCGACTCAGTTTAACGATGTTTTGGAATATCGTAAGCTTTCTATCAAAAAATACGAATTATGTAGCATGGTATCCTATGATTAAAGCTTTTGAATACATGGCTTGTGCCTATTCATTAAATGGTGACATAATGGTAGGTATTGGCTAATTTCTATAAAAAGAGTTATGCATTTAAACATTCTACATAAAAAAATTAAATAAATAAGTATATGTGTACATGTACATACATACGTATATTTGTGCATCTGTGTACGTATACACAAACATCACATTTTTTTAACAATAGATTTTAAATTTAAATTATTTATTAATTTTTAGGAAAAAATGGAAAAAATGTTGAATGGAGTTTTGAAAATAATAGGATACGATGAAAACCCGAACGAAAGCGACCTTACTAAATGTTTAAGAGAGGAAGCCGCAAAATGGGCATGTATTATCAACGCTGCTGAATGCAGGAAAACAGCCACTTTACAACTCATAAAAGATCTTGAAAATCCTGTACAAGACAAGTAAGTTGTTTTAAAATCACATTTTTATAAAAAAATTTTGTTACATTATTATATTTAACTTGAGAAACTATTTTATCATTAATATACATAACATAAGCTATATATTCGTATAAAATATTTTCTTCTATTAACGCAGTCAGTTTATATGGAAAGAATGGAAATATTGTAAAGGTTTAATGTCAGCAAACTACACCATTTGGAACCATACATGGGAAAAATGGACGACATCATCTGATAACATAATTTTAGATTACTTAACTTGTTGTAAAGATCCTTTAATTATTACCTCTTATTTGAATCAAACATTAAGACTAACTGAAGAGTATAAATATCTTATCGCAGTACAAAACAATAATGTTTATCAAGTTAATATAGTTAATATAGTTCTTCTTAGTGTCGCAAAGCATGTAAGAAACTTTCTAGTGTTCGATTTTATATTGGATGGTTTAGAAAGCATGCAATTGAAATTAAGTAGAAATTGGTAACGATATTTTCTGTTTACATATATTCTTATATTTATTTTGTATGCATATTAAATATATTACTTTAATTTTAGGCAAGTTGATAAAATTGCAATATTAATTGTTAGTATTACGCATGTGCAATCCATACACCAACTTCAAAGGGTATGTTTTGAAATTCAAATTATTTACCTTCATTTCTTGACTTTTCAACATTGAGCTTGTTGCTATGAGATTTCTTACATAAATAATATATCTGATCCATTTACACTGGACGTAGCTAATTATGCTCTCATAAACTGTATACTAAAGAAACTTTACATAGATTGATTTTGTCGAAATAATTTGTTTTAGATAAATATCTTTGCGACAACATATCTGAATGACAAGAGGCTAGTTGATGCTGTTAAAAAAAAAATTACTAAACGGAAATTGGAGAACGCAAGACAAATCGTAAATTATGGATCTCTTCGTCAACATGATGATTGAACTGACAAAGCATATAGCAATGTATATAGTATATAGGCACAGTTATAGCAATGTTGAATTAGAATAATAAAGAAAATAAAAATTATTAACTTTCTCAAAGAACAATTTCATGCGCACATAACAAAATGTATTATACATTCACAAATAAAATCGTAGAATAGAATGTCTTAGTTAAATATTAACACAATTTTTAATAGATTCAAGTGACGTACAACATTGATAAATGTAGATAAATAAAAAGGTGGAAGTAAAATTGGAAGATTAAGAATAATTAATATTTATAAATCACGAGTGTACTGTATTATTGAATAAATTAATTGGATTATATTATTGCGGAAAATAATATTTCTAATCATTTCGGATTCTTTCTTTCGTTTGCCATTTTGTACACTATTATATTTAATTTTAAATACTGCATAAAAATATATAATTCATACTTGCTTTTAAGTAGGTATATATATTTAATAAAACAGAGTGAAATTTTTACTAAAATTTTTTACATGTTAAACTTTTATGAATTATTTTATAAATAAAAATCTAATACTTGTATAAATACGAAAAATTATCCATTTAAACATATAAAAAATATTTAGCATTTATAAATATTAAATAACTATATTAAATAACTATAAATCAATATTTTAAAATACTGATTGTAAATAATCAAAAAGCATTTCAAGATGATTGAAAATATTTTACATATGCATATCACAAAATATACCAGACCAACCATATTACTCTTTATAGAAGAATTCTGAGGTCATTTAGAGATGAACATTTTTATGCCAAAATGTCGAAATTGCAATAATTTTTTAATGGAAAATGTTTAAACCTTGATTAATCAGATTGTCATAAATTTACGTGCGTAAGCACGTTGTATATTGATTTCTATATCAATACCATATAAGAAGCTTCAGAAATCTGTGATTAACGCAATACTACTGGTCTGAAACTTTTGTATATTTTCTATTTTGTATATTTTACATTATTTTGTATATTTTACATTATTTTGTAATCTATTTTCTTAAATGACATTAAAATAAAACAAGTTGAATCGACTTACCGGCATGGTGCGCTGCAGCAGAGTTGTACACAAGTTGATCTGTAACAAAGTACATTCAAATTATAACAGCGTTGAAATAATTATTTCAAAAATAATTATCACGCACATTAATCTTCTATTTACTTTTTTATACATATATTCAATGAATTGTACTTTTATATTTAAAAACTCACTCTTTAAAAAGGGCAAGGTAAATTTTCATTATTGTCACTTTTCCTGATGCTGATTGACTATCTCAATGCGCGCTGTGCATTGTTATCGAGCGAAAGTCATTGCAAATGTACATATTTTGACAGTTTATATCTTAAGAAAAGTGAAAGTATACTACAATTAGTATATTAAATATATTACAGTGAGTAGTACAATATATTAGTGTAACATAATATCATAAAATGTATTTATATCTCATGTTATTTATTTTTCTCATATTATTTAAAAATACAATAAATAACATATATCTCTTATAAATGTAAAATAGTGTTTTTTTATTTTATTTTGTTTATATTTCTCTCTTGCATGCACGCGCGCGATAAGAAAAAGGTATAGAAACTTTTAGAAAAGTAAAATATTTCTAAATCAAGGCATTAAGTGAAATTAAGGAAAAAGTGACACAATTAGCCAGAATTTCTCGTTTATACAAAATCATATACAATTGCGTATGACTATATCTGAAATTTGCTTTTTACTTATATATGTTTATACATATGATGCAAGACTTATACATAATCATATACAGAGTGTATCAGAATTGGCGGAAAAGTTTTTAATGTCAGATTCTTCATGAAATTCTAAGACAAAAAGCTCTTTACAAAAAAGTGATCTGATGAATAGAATTTGAATGGTGAGGCATTGAAGTTGACGTATGGGAGCGCATGAAACTCGCGCGGTCAGGATTGGCACGACCTGTTCGGCACACGTTCCACTCATGACTCGTGTATCGTGGCGATGAGTGTTTCTCGTTACTCTATATTATTCTGTTATTAGTAATATATTATTAATATTAATTTATAAATTAATTAGTAATTATTTTTATTAATAATGATATTTATCTTTATTAATTAATAATTACTTGTGTACTTTGATTACGTACTAGTTGCATAGTCCTTAAACGTGGGATATGCGGGATACCCAGGGAGAACAACAGGTCTAAAAAACGTTTAATAGACGTCTATAGACATCTAATAGACGTCTATAGACGTCTATTAAACGTTTTTTAGACTTGTTGTTCTCCCTGGGTATTGATTAGATTAACTTAACAAATGACAAATTTAAAATAAATAATTAATAAGTAACAAACTGATCATAATTTTAGCATTCAATTAATTAATTAATTAATCAAATAACTAAAATTAGTTTTCCATATTTTCCCGTGTATAACCCTAATTAGTCACACAGGGTGGATTTCACCCCAGCCTTTTTTTGATCTGGAATACGGCCCATTAAATTTGAGAAAATGGGACTTGTTCCACCATATACCGGTAGTTTGAACCTTTAACTACAGATTCAGGTAGGTATTATTTGAGTTGGCTCTTTAGTGCTTTTCTGGCAGCCATCCGAAGCGGAGCATCCAAAATTGTGGGGTGGATAACACCCAGTGTGACTATTACGTCAAAATTTTGATTTCCGCAGCAATTTTTTTTCTCCTTTTTTTTTGGTGCAACATCAAATTGTAAATATATAATTAATGATTCTGAAAGTTAGAATTATCAAAAAAATTTTTATATTGTTATTTTATCGATTTTATAAATAAGAATTTTTAAATAAGAATTGGCATTGCTAATATTTTAGCGATGAGAGATTTGCCAATGACTACCGAAGACCGCCCGAAACTAGAAAAGCATAAATGCTGTCAAGTGTGCCCCAAAGGCACCGATAAAAAAACATACCTTGAGTGTCCGAGCTGCAAGCGACCAATGTGCGATAAACATCGCACATATTTATGTGTCGAATGCACTATGGGCATTAAATAATAATTAGAAATAATATATTTATTTTTTTTCTACATCATTATAATTTTTTATAATTTTTATATTAATTTTTTCAAAATAAACAAAGATTCTTCCATAAATTCATGGGTATCATTCTTTCGTCCAAAATTCTAACTTTATTCGGCAAAATAAATATACTTTTTGGAAAGACCATAAAAGTAATAATATCTGTCTGAAAGCATGTCATTTTAGGTTTATAAAACCTTTTTTTTTTTTTTTTTTTTTTTAGATTAAAAATAAAAAAAGTTATAACGGTTTTTTTTTCAACATTTTTTTTGCATATGTAAAATTAAATTTCTTATATATAATAGACATGCTCTTGTAAAAAAGAGTCAAAACTTATCTCAGTATTTTTTTTTTTTTTTTTTTTTTTTTTTTTACAATAATTTATTGCAGTGCAAAGGTGCGAGGGTGGATTTCACCCAAAATGACTATTACGTCATTTTTCGGAAGTGTGACTGAAGAGGGTTAAGAACTAAGCAATTAGTACGTAATAGATAATAAATCAATAATAAATAATTCAATAATTGTGTAAGTAATATCGACTAAGATTTCAGAAAAATATAAAAAATTTCTAATAGGTATTTTTAATGAAATATCGGGTTTAATGTCTTTCGGTTATTTAATTTCAGTTATTTGAGTAATTAATTAATTAATTGATTGATTAAATTATGATCAATTTGTTATTAATTAATTATTTATTTTAAAAATTATAGATGTATCAGGCTCTGATGATTGTTAAAATCAATAATATTTGATAGGAGCGTAAAGAGCCAACAGCCAAATATTCGTGCGAAGGTTATCGTGTACCCAGTAAACATTTTTGCTGGTGGAAGTTCTAAAAGATATCTAAAAGATATCTTTAGCAAGATATCTTGAAGGCACTTTGAGAAGAACTCTAAACGGTATCGCAAAGACGTCGTGTTGCACGACGCGACTGCTTGATGGCGCGGCAGTCGTTTTCGCCTATAAGTATTTGGCACAGTACGTGTGTTAAAGATATTGATTGTTTGTTTGTTTGATCAATGCAACTAAGTGCTACTGTAATCTGCGATTTTTATTGTTTTTGTTAAGAGAGACAACAATTCATTATAGTGCATGATGATTGCTCATTTTATTTGTATTTTCCCGCACTTTCTTTGTTTCCTTTTTATTTGCTATGTGCCTGCACGAGTGCATGATTTTTCCGTACATATATATGCTTCGCTACTATCGATACTCTCTCTCTGTTCTCTTGCATGTACCTTTATCAAGAAGGAATAAAGTCTCAAAACTAAAAGCTGTTTTATAAAAACCTCTCTGCTATATATCAAAATCACATCAGTTTTTAACAAGTGAGTGCAAAAACAGTGACTATTTTTTTTAACAATTTGTGTCTTTGAACTCAATCTGAAAAAAAATTACAAAAGTTTAGTCAGTATTTTTTTATAAAGCCTTTAATTTTTTTACGTATATTAGCACGTGATATTTCAATAGGTTGTGTATTCCTATTAAGCAAAGATTAATCTGATATGATAAATAATATATACCTTTACAAATTTACAAACAGCTAAACATTATTTAATCAAATTTCTTTTGTTACGAAGATTTTTTGAAATAACTGAATCGGTACATTTTCTAACCTTTAAGCTCCTCAGGATATAACCTTCAAAGAGTATTGTCCAAGAGTATTGTCCATCTGCGACAACAATATATATTTCTTACATGTTAACGTAGACAATTTTTCAACAAATTTTTATCAAAGAAATATCATATTTACAATTAAACAATTCAGCAAAATAAAGTAATGTTAACAAGTTAATAATATAGATCTCTAAGTAAATGTCGTTCAAGATAAACAGTTTAAGAACAATAAATATAATATATACAATAAAATATAATACATAAAAATATAATACATACTTTTTGGCATCAAATCTACATATTAGTTAGTAGCGAGCTATAGTTTGTTTCTCAATTGGTTACATAATTAAATAATTAAAAACAGTAAATATTTATAAAAATTAATCAAATTTATATTAATCGTTAGATGTCCGGCTATTGAAACATTTACCTTAAATATGGATAAATAAATATTGATGATAAATATTAGATTTATGCAATAAATAACATGTTATATTAATAATATCAAATGTCACAATAAGCTAACTTAATTTTTTTACTCTACTGTTTTGGCATGATTTTGGCATTCAATATTTATTGGCGATTATTCCTTCAGTTAAAAAAATTTTAAATACATAAGTTTATATAACGTTAATATATTAAACTTTATTTTAGCGCTATAGTCTTTCGCATGACACTTTGTGTGTTTCAAACCATACGTTTTAAAAGAAAACAATTCTGTTTAAAAAACGAGAAAATATTTTTAAAAAGTCTTATTTACATTAAACTTTATTTTGGTTTTCTAAAATATTTGCTATTATAAATTTATTAACATTGAAGTTATTGAATCGATAATAGCAAATATTTAAAAAAGAATTTACATTTAGTTTTATTTTTGTTTTTTAAAATATTTGCTTATCAATAATCGATGATTAATGATTTGTTAACATTAAAGTTTTAGAACGGCCAAAATTATGCCAAAGCGTAAAAAAATATATTGATCTTTCTCGATCTCAACAATGGCGTTGACGAAAGGAAATATCAGACTTTGATAAAAATAAAATTTTCAATGATACGAAAGAGAAACATTGTGAAAAAATTGATGTTTCTTAAGCATCCGAGGCAAACGACGATAATGTCAATGGCATTGAATATATGTTTAAAACATGTCAAATATATATATGTGTGAGCGGTGTATGTGTAACGGTAACATTGAGTGACATATACATACATGTCACTCATCACAATGTCACCGTTACACACACCGTTCACACATATATATTTGACATATTTTAAACATATATTTTTAAAATATTTTAACGATACCTTGAAATTGTCTGAAAGATATCTTTATGAAGATTGTAAAGAATAATTCAAGATATCTTTAAAATTTCTTAAAGAAGTCTAAAAGTGTTGCATAACGTTATATATATATATAACGTTTTATATTTCGTCATGTATAATTATACATATTTTTACACAATTATGTAAAATATTGTATAACTCTATTAAATGCTACATGATTATATATGAGAAATTTTTTACCGGGTAGTGTAGTTGCGGCAATAGCAACGACTTATAGCAGGCTAACTATAGCAGGCAGTATAACTAAAAAAATTTTAATTTTACAATTAGACTAAAGCAGATGTTTTATTATCTATTAGGTAAGTCGTCTATTGTTAAAAACATTCCAGTATAATAAAAATTAACAATTGAATCATTTCCAAGAAATAAAGAATACGAATGAGAAAAATTAAATTGCTTAATAAGAATAGTCTTGACCAAGGTCAGAACTTAATTGTCTTGACCCATAGATAACACAAAACCAGTGTACACAACAAGTATGTAAATTAATGAAACAACATCCCAAGTTATTTTTATTCTAGATCGTAAATATTTATAAATTAGTATATATCTTGAACTGTGTGCGTTATTTAATCGACTGGCATACTTAAGTTCACACACAGAATTGTTCAATCATATAAAAACATTAAATAATGGCCAATGGCTATTGACCATCTATTGAGGTTGCAACCTTTTGGGCCGTAAATCCTTGTAATAATTGTAATAATTGTCAGGTACCTTGTAATAATTTTTTCAATATTAGATATCGCGCAGGGTTCTTTGAATAATAAAAATAACAAAAAATTATTTGTAACAATTAATTAGGTATTAAAAATACATTATTTGATTTGTGTCTAGAAATTTTGCGTTGTAATTACATCTATTCGAAATCAATATTCACATAAAAAATTATAGAAATAAACATTCACTAAAAGATTTTATGCAGATTTCCTATTTTTTCTTGAATCTTGTTTAGATTCAATTCCACTTTTTAAATAGAAGTGTATCATATTCATTCTTTTAAAGAAAATTTTTTATTTTCTAATAGAGTAATACAGTAAATTTTATCTCAAAAAATTTATTTCATATATAAAATTTCAAAATTATTTGCAATTTTAATGAAATACGAGACAAATATATTTTGTGTATGCAATAGAAACAAATTAAAATGTATCAAACTATTTATAAGATATATACAGAGGCGTTACTAGGCAATTACGCAATATACGCTCCAGCGTAGTGTGCTGTTATTTAAAAATTTTAAAAATGTTTAAATGCAAAAACTTATCGATCAGTCTGCGATGACCCGCCCCTATCTGACTCAATGCTACCTGCTTGTAAAATTCCGTTTAATTGCGTAATGGCCAGAAAAGTATAATCTTTTTTTTTCTTCTTTCTTTTAGGCATTTGTAACAGCTTTAAATACATACCCATACAGCACAAAACATCCTCAAGATATTCTCAGGACATTGAGAATTTAATTGTATCTCATAAAATGCCTGCAACTAATTCAAGGCTTACCTATGAATATTTTATAATTTGCTATTGAGTAGGGACAAGAGGATATATAGAGAAGCGCGATATGAAGGACTTTAGTATACTTTCGGAAGAGGTATCTGAACGTTTAGTTTCTGTTTGTTTCTCTGTAAATTACCAGTTTAATTCCCAGTTTCTCGCAACAGTTATTAGCTATAGTTAACAGTTATTAGTGTCTTCTAAACAATTTAACCAACAGGACTTTTATCCAAGATTTTATAAACTTGCAATCTTCGCATTTTAGCCAAAAAGCAAGTATCATCTTTTAACGTAAGAATTATACTAACATAGATAAAACAACAAAAAAAATAATTCTTAAATTTTTTGTATTTATTTCAAATTTGTAATTTCTGTTTTTAATTTTGTTTTGCATGTGTAATAATTATAAAAATTTGCATAATAAAAATAACAATAAATAATTTTGAATATAATTTAATTCGTGCAATAGCTCGTTCGGGCTAACATATGATACAACAAAATGGAAAATAAAAGTGTTCAAAAATTACATTTATTTAAAAATAAAATTATTTGCACAATAAGAAAGGTCAGTAAACAAATTAATAAAAAGACAATGATCGATGTGCAAAATATTCGACGCTGTTAATCAACAATTGATAAAAATCTTTTTTTATTAATAAATTTTGAGCCTTAGTGTGTGTTAATAATATTAATTAAACAACTTAAAAATTACAATTTTGGCTCAAATTATTCAAATAAATTATTAAAAACAAGCTACAGAGCCCAAGCTGGATTTACGTACTTAGTTTATTGACATATTATAACAAAACATTGTTTAGGTCAATTATAACAAATTATAAGGATCTAAACGTTTCGACCATTTGGTTGTGGTCATCTTCAGTAGTTAGTTCTTACATTAATTATAAAATTCGGAACATATTACAATAAAATCTTCTTACATTCGTTACTTTTAAAACTAAATATAAAATTCGGAACAAATTAACATTGTTCATAAAATTCTTAAGTTGTAAAGTTAAATTTTGTTCAATTTTATTTCGGCAAATTTTTAACTTTACTGTTTTGTATTGTTGCGTGAACGATTCACGCTTCCACACGTGCTCACGGAAATGTTGCGTCGCAAGCGGTATGGTCGAGAAAAGACTGCTGCTCTCTCTTGTTTAAATAATTTATTTTCTTCGGTTTTACAACGCACGCAGAATACACGTTGTCTTGACACATGAAATCAACTACGACCTTTTGTAAAAAGGTGAGCGCGAACGGAACTTCGCCGTCTGCCGCAAGGCGCCGCGCGGATACGCGGGAATATTAAAATAAGAAAATGAAATGAACGCATTAATATCATTATAATACTAAACATTTACAACTTAAGAATTTTATGAACAATGTTAATTTGTTCCGAATTTTATATTTAGTTTTAAAAGTAACGAATGTAAGAAGATTTTATTGTAATATGTTCCGAATTTTATAATTAATGTAAGAACTAACTTTTGGAAACCGTGAAGCTAAGCTTCCTGAAATTCAACTATAGTATAGTGACTACAATCCTTAATAACATATTAGTTTTTAAAAATTTTCCTAAATTTTCTTTCAATGCTATTGTTTAAAATATGCCTTTCACAACGATCCCTCCATAAGATTCAATATTAAAACTCACAACTTTGAGAATTTATATCTCGATTTCGGTGAAGCTGAGTCCTCTGAAATTTTGACATGTTGTACATAATAATGTTATTTATACATGGTAATTTTTTCAAAATATTCTTAAATTGTTGAAAAATTGCGATAACCCCCTTAAGCTATTTTCATCTTGCCAGCTTATATGCCCTGTATCTGGCCTGCTACAAAGCCAGATTTTGGACAATTGTTTGGTGTACGTATCTTTTTATACGTATTTAATTTTTTTTTCTTATGTAGGCCACTGCGATCTTTTGATATACTTTTGATTATATTTTTTTACACACAGCATAATTTTTGTAACATATAGTGGTTTATGCAAAAAATTTATTAAGCTGAGCCATGTGTCTCAAAAGTTATTACAATTTCAAACGTTGCAATATCAGCAGTATCGACTAACATATGTATTTATTTATAATTTGCAGTTTTTACCGTTGGTATGGTCTCGAATATAGGCATTACTGCTGGTGCTCATCGATTATGGGCTCATAAAGCTTATAAAGCAAAATGGCCAATAAAGCTTATTCTCATGATTTTTCAGAGCGTTGCTTACCAAGTAAGTCTAACGAGTTTTTTAAGTTCATTGGACTCCTATCTTTAGCTTAAGTCCGTTTTTGACAATTTATAACAGAGCTCGGCGTTAGTTGCACATTTCGGCTCGATTCTTGAGATGACGCCTTCCGCTCTCCCATTACCGCGCGGCCGCTGGCGGCCGAGTCGCCGATAACCTTGACTCAGGAGCGTCTGTGTAACAAATAGGCTGATGATAAGCTGGCACCTTTCAGAAAATAAAATTTTCTTCGTTATAGAAATAATATTTATTTTCACTAATTATAATTAAATACATTCTGATTTTTTGGTTATCGGCGACGAAAAAGAGCTATAACTCCGTAAATATTCGTTGTCCGCTATATGTTTATAGGACCAAAGTTGCTTGTCTCAACGAGACGCATCGACGTAGGTAGTCGGTTTCAAACGAACAATGGTAACGACCCATAACCCACAACACCCCATATTGTTTTCAAAAATTTTTGAATTTCGAAAAACCACCTGAATGGATTGAACGATCTCTCGATATCCTGCCAATAAGGTCCTATGGTCCGATTTTCTATTTCCTATAGTTTCCGAGTTTATTGGCAGGGTATCGAGAGATCTTTCAATCCCTCCAGGCGGTTTTTCAAAATTCGTAAATTTTTGAAAAAATTTGGCGTGTTATGGGTCGCCACCATTTTTTGTTTAAAACCGAGTACCTACGTCGATGCGTCTCGTTAAGACAAGCAACTTTGGTCCTATAAACATATACCAAACAACGAATATTTACGGAGTTATAGCTCTTTCGTCGCCAATTTTTTTGGTTATCGAGGCCTAGAACTCGGAAACTATACGAGATAGAAGATTGGACCATAGAACCTTATTGGCAGGGTATCGAGAGATCTTTCAAGCCCTCCAGGCGGTTTTTCGAAATTCGTAAATTTTTGAAAACAATTTGGAGTGTTGGGGATTATGAGTCGTTACCATTTTTCGTTTGAAACCGAGTACCTTCGTCGATGCGTCTCGTTGAGACAAGCAACTTTGGTTCTATAAACATATAGCGGACAACGAATATTTACGGAGTTATAGCTCTTTTTCGTCGCCGATAACCAAAAAATCGGAATGTATTTAATTATAATTAGTGAAAATAAATATTATTTCTATAACGAAGAAAATTTTATTTTCTGAAAGGTGCCCGCTTATCATCAGCCTATTTGTTACACAGACGCTCCTGAGTCAAAGCTATCGGCGACTCGGCCGCCAACAACCGCGCGGTAGTGGGAGAGCGGGAAGCGTCGGTCATCTCAAGAATCGAGCCGAAATGTGCAACTAACGCCGACCTTTGATTTATAATATTGTAAATATTGTATTTTGCAGGATTCAATTTTTCATTGGGTCAGGGATCACAGAGTGCACCACAGATATACCGACACCAATGCGGATCCATATAGTGCGCATCGAGGATTCTTCTTCTCGCATGTAGGCTGGCTTCTAGTGCGGAAGCATCCGGACGTAATAAGTGCTAAGATTGATTTAACCGATCTTAAACAAGATTCTTTCGTAATGTTTCAAAAAAGGTACAACGAGCACAGTTTATTTCTACACGGAAAAAATTTTGTAAGAAAAATCATTATGTACTGCAGTAGCCGTGGACCACCGAAGGAATTACAGAAACTTTTACTAATCTAGCTTGTTATTTCGAACAACGCGTTTCTTTATCATATCCTCAGATGCAGTTTTTAGATCATAAGCTAAACCTAAATAGGCGAAAAAGTCGATAAAAGCTGTGGTAATATTGAGCGAATAATTTCCTAATTCTGCCGCTTTATAGTCCCAAGGAAAAACATGATGATAATTGTGCCAGCCTTCGCCAAACGCTAGTAGAGAAACTATAGAACTATATATTTTCCGCAGGAGTGATTAATCTGCATGATAAAAGTAGACGTGTTTAAACACCACACACAAATGTTCAATTTGTAATTACTGATAAAATAAAATATAATATATAATTCTCTTAATTTAATTACATAATTAATAATAAATATTTCTTTATTTATTTAAGAATAATATAAAAATAATTAATATTAATAATTAATCAATAACAAATTTTACGTAACTTTTAAAAGTTTTTTTTTAATTATTAAATTTTGTTACATTATTAAGTTCAATTTTAAACTTTTACAAAGGCAAACATATTTATATCAAAAAGAAATAATAGAGGTATGTAAAAGTTTCCATCGTTCTTAAAGCAATTTTTTTAATAATATCTTATAAATAATGCAATATTTTAAATAATATAAAATTCTTTTTTCTATCACTTTTAGCCGCTTTTTAGATTAAAAATGGATACTGCGATAAAAAAAAGTCTTCTTTTAGAGCGATCTTTCTATACATGAGCGATGGAAACTTTTGCATATTTGTATATTATGTATATAATAATAGAAATACGTACTTATTGTAAGGTTTGTAACCCCACATGTGAGCGGCAGAATTCACCAGCCAAGTAACATGTAGATTTATGCAATATCTGCAGATTGCGAGGTGCCACGCGCACCACAAAGACTCACCGAATGCTCAATAAGGTACTAATGATAGTATGATAAAGCAGCAAAGCGGCATCAACAAAGCGTACCATCTAAAAAAGAATTTATCGATAACGAATGATGTTCGTAACATTAAGTAAACAATAATGTGAGGGGTTTATAGAATACTATGGCCATTATGTTTTTCACATAATGGCCATAGTATTTAAGTTTATAATTTCTCTTCTGGTCCGCCTTTACTGCCGTATCATAGTAATGTTTTATATAAAATTACTATATACGATAATAGCTGCGGACCATAAAGGAATTATAAAAACTTTTACTATGTTTTTCACATGTGAAACATAGTAAAAATTTTAGGTCCGCGATTACTGCCGTACATAGTAATATTTGATATAAAATTTTCTCCATGCGTGTAAAATAAAATTTAGTCGACTACTATATGAAAAATTCAGAGAAAAAGTGGATGAAATCCCCTTTTTCTATAAACCTCACATTATTGTTTACTTAATGTTACGAACATCATTCGTTATCGATTAATTCTTTTTTAGATGATACGCTTTGTTGATGCCGCTTTGCTGCTTTATCATACCATCATTAGTAGGGGAAGGTGGGGTAAGACGGACCCCCTAAGCGAAAATGGCTATATTTTTTATATTAATGACAAAAAATAACTGAAATTTAGCATGAAGAAACTGTAGAATGTTTATTATAAGATTATAATGTTAAATTTTCAAAATTTGCAAAAGTTTGAATTATTATTAAGATTTTTAAAAACTTAATTTTGGTCCGTTTTACCCCATAGGTGGGGTAAAATGGACCATCCCATGGGGTAAAACGGACCAAGCCGAGATAATATGGATCAAGAAATAATTTAACTGATTAACTCAAAATCAAAACTATATATTATTTATTAAATATTTTTGAATAAGAATAGAAATTATTTTAAAATTAATCATTTTATTATACACACAAATCTTTAAAATAATTATAATCTTTATAATTTTTAACGTTTATATTAAATATAACATTAAATATAACATTTTAAAATAAAGCATGTAAATAAAATAAATAATTATTATAAAATCTGTTTTTATTTAGAGACATTATTTTCAATAAATTTCAAGTTTCTTCTACTTTTAACAGTGCGTTTTTTATTTTTCATAGCTTTTTCCAGTAAAAAAAAATGAAATGTAAAATATTTCTCAAATCAGAGCAAATATATAAGCAAAAAACTATAAGTAGAAAGTATAAGTAGAAAATATAAGTAGAACAAATATATAAATTGGTCCGTTTTACCCCATTTAAATTGGTCCATTTTACCCCACATAACAACATTAATATTATCTTATTTTTATTTACCTGTATCAAAATTATTTTTTAAATGTAACTGATGAAATATTACTTCTAAATAACCAGAAATATGGAACTTGTAGAAAAATTTAAAAATTTTAAGTTTTGCAATCTTAGTCACTTAAAATGTAATACTAAGAAATTAGATCACGAGATCTATTTGCAAGAATTTGACGTTTCTTTATAAATAACTTACGATAGTCGTATGATATAATGACGTAATTTTTAAACAGTTAAAAAGCATCAAAAAGGAAATTAATTTTATGTTTATCCAGCAGATAGAGGTACGTACTAATAAGATCTAGCAAATGGACCATTTTACCCCGCGGTCCGTCTTACCCCACCTTCCCCTACCTTATTGGGCATTCGGTGAGTCTTTGTAGTGCGCGTGGCACCTCGCAATCTGCAGATATTGCATAAATCTACATGTTACTTGGCTGGTGAATTCTGCCGCTCACATGTGGGGTTACAAACCTTACAATAAGTACGTATTTCTATTATTATATACATAATATACAAATATGCAAAAGTTTCCATCGCTCATGTATAGAAAGATCGCTCTAAAAGAAGACTTTTTTTTATCGCAGTATCCATTTTTAATCTAAAAAGCGGCTAAAAGTGATAGAAAAAAGAATTTTATATTATTTAAAATATTGCATTATTTATAAGATATATTATTAAAAAAATTGCTTTAAGAACGATGGAAACTTTTACATACCTCTATTATTTCTTTTTGATATAAATATGTTTGCCTTTGTAAAAGTTTAAAATTGAACTTAATAATGTAACAAAACTTAATAATTAAAAAAAACTTTTAAAAGTTACGTAAAATTTGTTATTGATTAATTATTAATATTAATTATTTTTATATTATTCTTAAATAAATAAAGAAATATTTATTATTAATTATGTAATTAAATTAAAAGAATTATATTTTATTTTATCAGTAATTACAAATTGAACATTTGTGTGTGGTGTTTAAACACGTCTACTTTTATCATGCAGATTAATCACTCCTGCGGAAAATGCTATAGTTTCTCTACTAGCGTTTGGCGAAGGCTGACACAATTATCATCATGTTTTTCCTTGGGACTATAAAGCGGCAGAATTAGGAAATTATTCGCTCAATATTACCACAGCTTTTATCGACTTTTTCGCCTATTTAGGTTTAGCTTATGATCTAAAAACTGCATCTGAGGATATGATAAAGAAACGCGTTGCTCGAAATAACAAGCTAGATTAGTGAGAAATCATCAGTATGACGGAAGAAATAATTTTTAAATTTTTAACTTAGGCAATTGGATATAGATAAATCTTATGCGACATTTTGTTAGTTAAATACATGCGATCCAAACATTTATAGATTTTATGTTTTAAAAACTTAATTATGTGTATGTGTGTGCGGCAGACTTTCTAAAGATAATGAGTATGATTTAATATGAGTAAGATGAATATGTTTGCCAGTTTGTATATTTACACTAATGTAACAAAATTTAAAATGACACGAAAATCTTGCTTTGGTTCTTTTGCTCTTATATATTACTTATATATTGCTCTTATATATTATTAATTTTTAAATTTTTAGAATTTATTTTTTCAGAAAGAAATTCTTTTGTACGTGAGAAAATTATTTTATATTTTGAATTAAGATTTTTCCAACGTGAAGTCGTTCTTTTTCAATTTATTAATAGTATATAAAAATGCTCTACATAATTTATAGTACTATATAGCCTTCTTATTTGGCATAGTTCCCGATGGTGTAATTTGGTGTATCATATCGGTCCTTCCTTGCGCTACGCGCAAGCTCGCCGCGTCGCTTGATCAACTGCCAATATCCTTCTCATTGTTAGTATGAAAAGATTGTTCGAAACAGTAAGATCGCGATTTGATCGGTTCAAAAAAATTTAATACTGGCGATTCAAAATAGTACTAGTTTGCAGTACTGTTGTTACAAAGTGTAATTTGTTAACAATTTTCATAAATATAGGTGAGGATTGACGAACTAAATATGTTTAACTAACAGTGTACAATTTAAATTTTTTAATTCGGTTTAATTCAAAATCAACATTAATTTTAACAATTAATTTTAACAATAATTCAAAATTAACATTAATTTCTGCATCATTAATAGAAATTTTAATGTTTCTTTTAATTTTTTCTTATTTCTTTTATATTGATATTAAGTGAACTGAGATGCACGTAAAATTAATTATTATATGTAAAATGATATCTCCAACGTAAAATTTATTTATTAAACACACGTCGTACATTACAGAAAACTTCAGTTTCATGAATTGCCTTACTTGCATCGCATATATTACACATTTCTGCTATGTACTCTCCTATGCTTCCTAATAAGGGTCGGATTTTGGCATAAGCAATATAAGCAATTGCTTAGGGCCCCGCGCCAGTAGAGACCTCAAAGGTTCCATACAACTAATTGCATAAGAGTATTAAATTGACGGAAAAAATTAAAAAGGCCCTCTTTAAAGCCAGTGCTTAGGGGACCCCTACGATCTAAATCTGGCCCTGTTTCTCATATACACAACTTCTCATTGGAACGTAATGCTCTCTTCCAAACATTAACCTTGCCTTTATTTCCTTCTGTGTTTTGTTATTCTTTTACGTCTACTGTCCTTCTTAATCTTTCAGCCCTATTCTGTTTTTCTCTTACCGTTGTAATTTACCAAAAAAATTTTAATAATATATTTTGTGCAATGCGAATATACATATCGTAAGTATACAAGTATACCCACAAGGAAACTGATAAAAGTCAAAATTTTTCGATTATCGTTTTAATTTTAATCTTACAACAGCCCATCCATGAAAGTAAATATACTAGGATTAAAATGTAGTTATATTTAAAAAAAATGTATTTTACTGTCGTTATGAATTTCTTTTTTTATTCTCAATTTTTTAGTGTAACTTATCTCATATGTGCTTTCATAAAAAGAGTATAATCAAATATAAGTAAGCGCGACATAATATTAGTAATATAAAATAATATGAAATCATATACGTAATGGTTACAGTGAATCAACCATTAATTATCTAAATGGTCGTAAAAACATCATTCTTAATAACATTAAAATTGGCGTTTCTAGTGTTTATTGTGTTTTAATATTACAAATATTTTATACATTTTTACTTTTTTTAGTTTTATATTTAAAAAAACTTCTTGGTAAATTATATTTTTCGTAAAAGTCTGTAAAACTTTTAATAATTAAAATTATGTTCTGTTAATACTAAAAATAATATATTTTCATGTTTTACGTATCTTTCATAATATTTTTTAGTATGAATAGTTACAATCGTTATTATATATGCTTTCTTTTGTGATAGAGAAATAAAGTACTATGTGTCGCAAATACACTCACCCGAAAAAAAAGCGGTACACTGAAAATGTGGGAAAAATTCATCAAATTTCAACTGACGATAACTTCGTAAATAATAAAGATAGAAAGTTCTATAAAATATGGAAATGAAGCTAAAAATCTCTACTTTAAGAATCAATTTATTTCAATGTTGTAAAATAAATTTATTGAAAATGGCGGATGACAAAGCGCGAGCATGCAAAATTGAAAAATAATGGTTTGAGTTTGCGACGGTGCACGGTATAAACAAAAAATTGTAGCTTATTGGGATCAAAAGCGTACGAAAGTACAGAGTCTCCTCTTTAAAATGCTTTTTTATGCATCTCGATACGATGATTTTTCGCCGAGAGATTCGCATTTGAAGAAAAAGGCAGATTCTTACTTTAAATGCGAATCTCTCAGCGAAAAATCATCGTATCGAGATGCATAAAAAAGCATTTTAAAGAGGAGACTCTGTACTTTCGTACGCTTTTGATCCCAATAAGCTACAATTTTTTGTTTATACCGTGCACCGTCGCAAACTCGAACCATTATTTTTCAATCAATTGTTTTGCATCCGAAGGAGATGTCTGCAGATCTTTTGCGATTTCTCCGCCCTGACTTTTTGTTTATGCTCGACCGCACATTGCGAGAAGAGTGCTTGATTTCTCTTGATCTTTTTCTTTCGAGACGCGTTACTTATTCGTACGACTTCGTCAAAGTAAACAATAATTAATCTTTTCGCATTGAAATTATTGGTCAATTATGGCGACGATAAGTCCTGAAAAAGCTGTTTAAGTTGTAGCGTTAATTGAAGATGGGAGAAGTCGAAGGTACGTTGCTGAGGCACTTGATTTATCAGTGTCAACCGTGCAACGTGCTTATGCTAGGTACTTGGAGACTAATTCTGTCCAAAGAAGACCTGGTTCGGGACGTCCTCGTTGTACAAATGAAAACGATGACCGATTTATTGTTTTAAATTCATTAAGAGACAGACATCGAACGGCTGTTCAAATTCGAAACAATTTAAGAGATGTCCGCGAATGTAATGTATCCGTTGACACTATTCGAAACAGATTAGCGGAACACGGTCTTTTTCCGCGCAGGCCAGCAAATGTACCTTCGCTTATGCGTCGCCATCGCGTAACTCGACTCAATTTTGCTGTCGAGCATGCAGGCTGGACATATGCAGAATGGAGTACCGTTCTTTTTAGCGACGAATCTCGTTTTTGTCTGTATTCTTCAGACGGACGAGAACGAGTATACCGTCGCGTTGGAGAACGATTTGCAGACTGTACTGTAAGTGAGAGGCCTAGAAGTAAGAATCTGCCTTTTTCTTCAAATGCGAATCTCTCGGCGAAAAATCATCGTATCGAGATGCATAAAAAAGCATTTTAAAGAGGAGACTCTGTACTTTCGTACGCTTTTGATCCCAATAAGCTACAATTTTTTGTTTATACCGTGCACCGTCGCAAACTCGAACCATTATTTTTCAATTTTGCATGCTCGCGCTTTGTCATCCGCCATTTTCAATAAATTTATTTTGCAACATTGAAATAAATTGATTCTTAAAGTAGAGATTTTTAGCTTCATTTCCATATTTTATAGAACTTTCTATCTTTATTATTTACGAAGTTATCGTCAGTTGAAATTTGATGAATTTTTCCCACATTTTCAGTGTACCGCTTTTTTTTCGGGTGAGTGTATATATGTACATTTTTACACATAAAATTTTTTTTCAGATGCTTTAAACAGAACTTAGTATGGCATTAAGGAATATTTCATTAAATATCAGACCAATATTTATTGTGATAATATTTTTCTCTATTTCTCAATTTATAAAAAGTGACACTGAAGTTAATCATCATTTGTTGAATTATACTGATTTAATACCACTGCAGTATGATGTCAATATAGAATTTGACTTTCGTATAAATGTCTTGCACGGCGAATGCAATATTACCATCAATATTACACGTCCAATAATGAATATAAGTATACCTTCAGTAAATTTTGGTATACTTAAACTTGATTTGACTATCAATGATGGCAATAGGATGATACACATACCGAAATATTCATTTATCGATGAAACGTACATTTACATTGACTTCACCAACCAGTCTGTAAATATTTTATTTCCTGGAACATATATTTTACACATAATATATCTCAACAACATATATGATGAAACTTTTCGCGCATACGGAGAAAAAATAGGTGAAAAAGTGTAAGTTTAAATAATTAATTCTCAAACAAAATATGATAAAAATTTTATATAATTCATTTTTAAATGAAACAGATTAACAGAAACTGGAGTTGAGGTAATAAGAGCTCAACAAATATTTCCATGTTGGGACGAACCAGCGTTCGAGAGCACGTTTATCATTTCTATTATGCATCATGAAAGATTTACTGCCCTATCGAATATGTTGAGAAATGCAGAAGAATATATAGATGAAAATAACATGATGTGGACACATTTTAACAAGTCGCCTTTCATGTCCATTCAACGTTTAACGATTGTGATAATCAACAACCGTTTTCTGCAACAGCGGCTTATGTATACAAATGTCATAATTTGGTGTAGAAAAAATGTAAAATTATATCTAAAATTTGCACAACTCGTCGTAGAAGATGTATTCAATTTTTTGAATGAAAGTCAGACAAAAATATTAAAAATAGATTATGTTGCAATTTGGGATACACAACATAAGAACATTGAGACATGGGGACTTATTTTACACAGGTAGTATCCAGTTATTAGTAACTAAAAAGATAACGTTTAAAATCAAATTAAAAAACAAACTTATCTTAATATTTTAGAACTAAAAATATATGTATTATTATATCAGAAAGTCATTTAAAGACTATCATATACATCACTTGCATTACATCATAAAAAGTACTTTTATTTTAAACAGAAAATTAAAATAATCCTTCTTTACATCAAATCAGATTTTAAATTAGATTTTAATATGTAAAGTATGAAAAATAATTGTACGTTTTATGTTGTACAAAAGGAGTTATAAATATTATGTATTGCATCAAGAATATAAAAATATCATGAATATTTCTAATTTAACTTCTGCAATCTTTTAATCGTGATGTTATTTATTCATAAATGTTCAAAATATTTCTTCTTTTTTTTTTTAATAATCTGAATAAATGATTATTTAAGTGAGAGAACACACAATTTTACAATGTTATTTTTTATAAACACAGAAAAATATATTGTTTATTAAATAAATATCAAAACAAATTTGCTTAAGTATAACTTCACTTCTTTTTGGTATAAAATTAAAAAATAACAATTTTTAAATTGTCAACCTAAAATCGTTAAATATTTTTTTAAAAATTTTTAAGTAAATAATTTTACGGGTTAGCACTCGAATTCATCTAATTTTGCAATAATTTGTATTATATTTACAATACACAAATTTATTAAATTGCATAATTCTAACAAAATTTTAAGATGAAATTCTAATATTTGAAAACCATTTTCAGAGAAGAAGATATTACTTACAATAAAGCATTAGATTCCATTGCACGCAAAATAGAAGTGGCTAACTTACTAGCACGTCAAGTAATATCTCTTTGGTACGATTATTTGTCATGGCCAATAGAAGGTTTTACAACATACTTTGCAGCGCATATCTTGGGAAAGGTTGTTTAATATTCTTATATATTAATGACATATTACAAATTAATATTTCATAACAAAAAGAACCAAAAATTTAGTAGCAGCCATTACCAACTCTTAATTCATATTTATAATGCAAATATACTGTGCATTTAAATATTTAAACTTATCAAATATTATAAAACAACAAAAACAACCAAAAATTTAGTAGCAGCCATTACCAACTCTAAATTCATATTTATAATGCAAAAATAATATGCATTTAAATATTTGTTTTAGCTTAGTAAATTTTTTAGATTCCGTCGATTTTTTACATACATGATTTATTTGTTGTCCAAGTACTGCAGGAATCTTTTCGCTTTGACATTCCTTCTTATAATTATAATTTTACACTACACAACAGTAATAGCTTAGATGTTAAAAAAAATAAGTCTATTCTTAATTATATCAAACGTAAGTTAAAATAGAATTTATTTGTTTAAAACTTTATATATATTATTGTTATGATTAAAGAACATTTTAAAGTATGTTTTAAGTACTCTATGACTTTAATTGTCACAGCATCCGTTTTATGGTATATATTACAACATATTTTAAGTGAAGGCATGTGGTATTCTATTCGCACGTATGCTGATAGGTGAGTAATATTTCACGATATAATAATTATGTAACAAAATTGAATATTCGACAAAAATATTAACATTCCTCAATTTTACTGTGAGACAGCATGGTATATGATATATTACCATTTCAAAGTTGTCGAAATATCTTTCATCTATAAAATAACAAATAACATGTTGTCCATTTCTAAAACTAATGTATACTTTTCTTTAATGTGAATGAGATAGTATTGATTGTTTTAAAATATTAAATCAAACTTTTTTAAACTTGTCAAATTATCTTTTTTTTAAATTGTAAGTAACATATAGTTGATTTTGCAAATTAAAACATTATGTTTATTAATGTAAATAATACAATTGATTTTTAAAATTGTGGCAAATTAATGTTAATCGTTTTGAAAACTTATATTAAAAACAGTAGATAAATAAAAACCATTATATTGTATGTAATTTAAATTCGGAGTTTTTTAATATAATTAGAAATTTGAGATTACAAAGGCATAACTGTAAATTATAATGTTAAAATTAATAGCTATATAAGCCCAGAGTTAAGTATTACTTGCTCAGTAAAGTTTATTTAAAAGAATCGGTTACAACAGATGTTTAGGCCCATTTGTCGTGGCCATTTTCAGTGAGAGATACAAAGTAGACGAAAATTTAGAAAAACATAATAAAAGTACGTAAAAGACGCAAGGTTGTCGGAGGGCGGTTACAAAAACCAAACAGTTTCAAAAAGTTGTACATACTCTTATTTTAGTGTCGAAGTTATAAAAATTGTCCTGACAGTGCGCAAAGGTCCAAAAAGGTAGACCTCCAGAAAAGTGTTACTTATCTGTTAACTACCTACCGAGACACACACGAAATTGTCTAGTTGTCTGAGAGTGTTCACCTTTTTAATATCTAACCTCAGAATTTTTCTTACTAGACTTCTGACAATGAGACCTTTGTACAATTGACAGAGTTAGTGCATCGAAAGTATCCGTCCATTTTCTATTTTCACATAATTCCGGAAAAAAAGAATAAAAGATGTTGGATTGCCGATGGGTCACAATGTTGCGGTACACCGGATTGCCTTTCTAATTTGTTCAACCGTTGATTCTTTCCGGAGGTCTACCCTTTTGAACCTTTGCGCACCGTCAGGGCAATTTTTATTACTTCGACACTCAAGTAAGAGTATGTACAACTTTTTAAAACTGTTTGATTTTTGTAACCGCCCTCCGACAACCTTGCGTCTTTTCCGTACTTTTATTATGCTTTTCTAAATTTTCGTTTACTTTGTATCTCTCACTGAGGATGGCCACAACAAATGGGCCAAAACGTCCGTAACCGATTCTTTTAAATACACTTTACTGAGCAAGTAATACCTGACTCTGGGCTTATATAGCTATTAATTTTAACATTATAATTATATCATTAAAATATCCCAATTATACATTTCTTCTATTAATAATAATATTGTAAATATAAACAAATAAGATATTTCGATAAATTGTGATTTTTGTCTACAACTTCTTTGTGAGCAAATTTAATCCATTCTAAATATAAGACTAGATAAAGAAAGACTTTCCAAATAAAAAAAAAATAAATATATGTATTACTGTTGATTTACTTGTACAAACATATAAACTAATGTTTTAATATGTTAAATTATAATTTTGTGTATAAAAGTGAAAATTTGCACGGTGTATGTTTTTAACGAAATTTCTATTTTGCAGATATAGTCAGTCAAACACGGTAAAGACCGATGATTTATGGCACATAATGCAAACTTATTCAAATCATACTGAGACTTATCATCAAAAATCTTTCAATGTAAAAAAATATATAGATATTTGGATAAAGAAAAATTATTATCCTGTACTGCACGTGACATTAAGCGCTACAGATGACATGATATCATTTTCATATCTCAGTTCTCAGTATAATGAGGAAGACATGGAACAAATTCCCGTATTAGTAACATTTACGATAATACAAAAAGATGTTGGTAATAGTTTTAACCAGCATTTTTTGCTATCACCGCAACGTAAAACATTTATGAATATTAAAAATGAATTTAAGGTTGTTGATGAAAATTATTGCGTCATAGTCAATGTTAAACAAATAGGTAACTATACAATATTAAATTTATTATACCTCAATTTTTATTTTGTGTAACTAAAATTATGCAATATTCTGATTTTGTCGTTTCCATTTTATGTTATTGAGATTAATTTTGGATTTTATTACATGATTATGTGTGTAGAGGATGTCCCACCTAACTTAAGCATTTTAAATAGCTCACTTGTTTTTCATAATACGAAAAAACGTTAGAAATGTCATCAGTTTTTTTCTGACGGTTTTTCGTATTATATAATCATTATATGTATAGAAAGATTTGATATCTCAGCTATTACAATGCAGTCATAAAAACATGTAATCCCGTTTAAAAATAATCGATTACTTTATAACCTTAAAAAATATAACTGTGAAAAAAATTGTTTTTTTATAATAATATTTGTTTCTCCCAAACAAATAATGTTTTTCTTTGACATATTTTCATATTATCAAAAACAAGTAAGAAATTTAAAATGTCTAAATTAGATGGAAAACTCCGTATGTACATATAGTCACTGCTCTTGTGATTGTGAAATTTTTACGGTGCATTTTAAATCTTCAAGATTAATGAAGTCATAATTAAAAATTATAACATTATTAATGATTTACAAGAAATCATACATATTTAAAACAAAGTGTTTTCGAATTTATACTATTAAGTAAACGTAAAGTTCGAGCACAAAGATCCTACTCTTGGTACTGGTTTTAGCTTTAATAACACAAAACCACAAAAAAAATTTTTGGGTATAAACTCAAACTAAAGTAATTGTTTCTTATAGATTTTTAATCACTGAATCAAAAATCTCCGAATTTGTGATCCGTTTTGCTTCATCACGTTAAGTTTTTTAGATAATCGAGAAAAATGATGAAAAATCTGTGAAAATTGAAAGAAACATTTGAGGAAAGAACAAAAGTAAATATAACATTAAAATGCGAACTGATTTAAATATATTTTGGTAAGTTAAATAAGGTGCAAGAAATAAAAAAAGTTTTACTTTAATGTTAGGTATTATAGTCTAACACGTCGTAAAACAAGTCGATGTAAAGTATCATTGTGCAACAAACAGCTAGGCGATCTGCGTGAGTTATACTAGGTTTTTTTAGAAATAAATTTTAATTGTTACTTTTGGAAGATAAGTGAGGCACAGAGTTGAACACGAAGCGAATCAGTACAAATTAAAAAAAAATATATTTGTTGCACAAAGGTACTTTACGTCGTTTTGTTTTACGACATGTTAAGCTATAATACCTAACATTAGAAAAGCAAAATTTTTTTTATTTCTTGCACCTTATTTAGTTCGCCAAAATAAATTTAAATCAGTTCTGCGACCGCATTTTAATGTAATATTTACTTTTGCTCTTTCCTCAAATGTTTCTTTCAATTTTCAAAGATTTTTTATCATCTTTCTCAATTATCTAAAAAACTAAACGTGATGAAGCAAAACGGTTCACGAATTCGGATTCAGTGACCAAAAATCTATAAGAAACAATTACTCTGGTTTAAATTCATATCCAAACATTTTTTTTGTAGTCCTGTGTAATTAATTGTAAATTTTGTATCAATAAAAAGAACCTATAAATGGATATTATTATTATAACTTATATTTAACATATTTTATTAAAAAATAAATAATTTAAAAAAATATTTTGAAAAAAACACTGTTAGAAACTATTTCTTGATAAATTCTATCAGAGACTCTATAGATAAAAGAATCTATTTTTGATATAATAGGATACTATCGAGTTAATTATAATTATGAGGGCTGGTTTAGACTTGAGCAATGCTTGAGAAAAAATTATACAGTACATGTTCTCAATCAAGCCCAAGTCATAGATGATGCATTTCACTTTCTCTTACATCGCCGAATCAGTTTAATAAGGTTTTGGAATATTGTAAGCTTTCTGTCAGAAAATACGAATTACGTAGCATGGTATCCCATGATTAAAGCTTTTGAATACATGGCTTGTGCCTATTCATTTGATCATGCTTCACTCATAACGGTAGGTAATGGCTAATTTCTATAAGAAAAGTTATACATTACAACATTCTACATAAAAAGAATTAAATAAATATGTATACCTGTACATATACACATACATCACATTCTTTCTAATAGTAGATTTATAAATTCAAATAATTTACCAATTTTAAGGACAATATGCGAAATATATTGAACAGAGTTTTGGAAATAATAGGATACGATGAAAAACCGAATGAAAGCGACCTTACTAAATGTTTAAGAGAAGAAGCAGCAAAATGGGCATGTATTATTGGTGCTGCTAAATGCAGAGAAAATGCCACTTTACATCTGATAAAATACCTTAAAAATCCTGTACAAGACAAGTAAGATGTTTTAAAACCACGACATTTGTATAAATTAATCTTGTTGCATTAATATACTAAACTTGAGAAGCTATTTTATTTGATATACATAACATAAGCTACATTTGTATAAAATATTTTATTTCTGCTAACGCAGTCGGTTTACATGGAAGGAATGGAAATATTGTAAAGGTTTAATGTTAGCAAACTACACTCTTTGGAACCAAATACGAGAAAAAAGGACAACATCTGATAACAGAATATTAGATTACTTAACTTGCTGTAAAAATTCTACAATTATTATCTTGTATTTAAAACAATTGTTAGGACTAACTACAGAGTATAAATATTTTATCCAAAAACGAGACAAACGTGTTAATATAGTTGTTCTTACTGTCGCGAAGCATGTAAGAGACTTGATAGTGTTTGAATTCATATTGAAATGTTTAAAAGACAGGCAAATCGTATTAAGTAAATATTGGTAATAATATTTTTCTTTTTATATATATTCTTGTATTTCTAAGTATGAGATATGCATATTAAATCCATTACTTTAATTTTAGGGAAGTTGATAGAATTGCAATATTAATTATCAGTATTACGCATGTGCATTCCGAACACCAATTACAAGAGGTACCTATATTTTTTAATTCAAGTAATACTTTCATTTCTTGACTTTTCAATATTGAGCTTATTCATATGTTATTTGTTACATATGTAACATATCTGATCCAATTATGCCGAACGCAGCAAATTATGTTCTCATAAACTGTATAGTAAAGAAGCTTTACATTTATTGATTTTGTCGAAATAATTTGTTTTAGGTAATTACCTTTGCGACAACTTATCTGAAAGACAAGAGGCTAATTGATGCTGTTAAAAATAAAATTGCTAAACGAAAATTGGAGAACGCAAGACAAATAGCAAATTTTGGATCTCTTCATAAATATGACGACGACTGAACTCTCACAACAAAGTAGAAAAAGTCTGTATTCAATCTCCCCGTAATTTGCATGCAACTATGATTTTGTGGCTGTTGTACTAGCCAGTATTGGGCCAACACTGGATGCCAATGCATTGACATTTAATATTAATGAAACGTTATTATTATCCCGACTGGCAAACTTTGCATCGCCAACAATGATATATTAGTTAGAACTATTATACATTATATTAGTTAGTTAGACAGTACTAATTCTTTACTGTTGTCCAGTATCACGCCAGTATTGCAAATCCAGCTATCAGCCTTGAGCAAATACTGTGCTTGTTGTAAGCTTGAAAATGGAAATAAATAGTCAAACAAGTGAATTTGTAAAAGACAAAGTATATAGCAATGTATATAGTATATAAGCACAGTTATAGCAATGTTGAAATAGAATTAATAAGAAAATAAAAATTATTAACTTTCTCAAAGAACAATTTCATGCGCACACAACAAAATGTACATTCACAAATGAAATCATAGAGTAGAATTTAGTTAAATATTAATCCCATTTTTATTATGTTTAAGTGATGTAAGGTTGCAATATTGATAAATGTAGATAAATAAAGTAAAAAGATAAGTATAAAATTGATGCATTGTAGACATTAAGAGTAATTAATATTTATAAATCACAAGTATACTTTTTTATAAAATAAATTAGTTGGAATATGTTATTGCAAAAAATAATATTTTTTATTCTTTTATTTATATTTGTGACGTATTCATTTTCAAAAATTCTACAATGATTGCTTTTCTTATTTTTCTTTTATCTTTCTTTTTTTGCTATTTTATATTTGCTATTTTAATATTATGTTTAATTTGAAGTACTGCATAAGAAATATATTTTTTTTATTTGTTTTTGGTAGGTATTTAGTAAAAAAGTAATGAAATCTTTACCAAAATTTTTTTCAGTAATTTTGAAATGGTAAGTGTTTAATCGTGATTAATCAGATTGTCATAAATTCATTCATTACGTCGTATATGTTACTGTTAGTCTGGGACTTTTGTATATCTAATATTTTGCATATTTTACATTATTTTGAAATCTATTTTCTTAAATGATATTAAAATAAAACAAGTATGTGAATAAAACACAATCGATTGAGCCTGTTTTCAAATTGATCGGCGTTATTGGCCGGTAATCTTGACTCTACTCAGCTCGCGGACTCGCATGTAGATACACTTTTTTGCACGTTACGCGTGAACTTGACGATCGTGTCCTGATAATTACTGATGTGTTCGTAAAAGTTGCAACGCTAAAAACGAGTCAACTGCGACGATGTTTATTGAAAGATTTAAAGAAAGTGACAATATATCGCGAACCGCCTGCTTTGACTTAAAAATTCAGAAGAGTATATGTTTCCACCAGCGCATTCTCGATATCAGTGAAAGTCACTCGTTATAAACGTACAACAAATGTTATCGGCGCGAATCCTTTCGATGTTAAAGAAACAATGTAACGGCTCTCCATTTATGTCGTTTGTAATTTTGTTTTCGAGTATATATTTTTATCTTTTAGAGTGATAATTTTATCATTTGCGATGCTTCAAACGTTGATCGTAAACATCGATTTATAAATGTTGCAAGTCTTTTCACTTTCAATACTATAAAGTCAGTTAAAGTGGAATTTTTCGACAATAAAACGCTTAATCATTCCTATCAAGTTATCAATATAAAACATTCCTGCGAGCTATAAAACGATTAAAAATGGCCATGACTTTCCAATAATGACAGTACAAATTATTTGCTAACATTGATTATTGTCTATATAAAATTTTATATGGCGTATCTAACAATGAAATATACAAGCTAAGGCAAAGTGCTATCTTATCATAGTAATTATACGCTATATCATTTTATAAAAGCGCGTAATTTGGATTACATGTATACAGGCTGTTTCATAATGTTCGTCCAAATGCTCGTGCACAGGTAGAGCGCGGTAAACTGAACAGGAAAGTCCTTTATCGTTTTGCAATTGTCGCAATAATAAATGAAATATTAATTTAAAAGGATTGCAATTGCCGCGCGCAACGCACTATCATTCGTCAATCCTTTTTAATTAATATCTCAATTATTATTGCGACAATTGTAAAAGAATTTTTTGGACATTATGAAACATCCTTATACACAAAGAAATCAAACTATAATATTATCACTCAGGTAATAAATTATTTATTACTCACTCGATTGTTAGATTATCCAGTTCTACAGAAACATTAGATAGGCTATCGGATGGCTGACTGATACCAGGTGCAGACCAGTGCAACATCTTTACGTTCTTTCTGGAAGATTAAACATCATCATTAACAATGTCTAGAAGTTTTCCATTTAGCTAAAAGAAAGGAAGAGAGAAAAAATATCAGGGCGCGAGTGCCATGATATTTTTTCTCTCTTCCTTTCTTTCTAATAATTCCTATCAGTACATACTGATTCTCCATATGTGAGAACAATGTACTAAAATTTTCGTACACTTTAAGTATCTCGAACCAGAGATCGGTGTACAAAGTTAACTGTCTCACGTAGACTAATAAATTAATTTCTTTAAGAAAAATTAAAATTTCGCACTAACATCCCGCGACGGCTCTCAATGCCTTTCCATTACATTATTTGATAGTTATCATTTGAGCCTTTCCTTTATATGTGTTAGATTATTAGTTATATTTAACATTTTATTTAATGCTTAATAGAAATTGTTACGGTGATTAATAAAAATTTAAATCGTTTCTGCATGAAATCTTTATTTCAAGCTTCTGTTAATGAAAATAATGAATTACGCCAACGTTTCATTATTTTCACAACGCCCATAAGCTTGCCGGACAATTCACAAAATGCCATTTCCTCTTCACTAATTTTAGCTCTTACGTAACACAAGTCCACTACCAAACGAGTTTAATTGGTACTTATATTGTTCTTTAAGAGGATAAACTCGTGACACTATAAAATAAACATCCTTCTTTATTCACAATAATTAATTACGAAAATTTTCAAAGTCTTTCTGATCTCGAAATGTAAAATATATATAAAATATAAATTATACATTTAATTATTTTACTATAGAATTCTGCTGAAAGGAATAATATGCATTATTACATAAACAATAGAAACATATTCTTTATATAAATTTATATAAATTTAACGTTAGTTTGACGAAAATTAACTTTGCATTTAATAATTATATAAGCAGCAACTTTGCATTTTAAAAAATAGCAAAATTGAAATAACAAATATTATTTAATTCAACGCCAATAATAATATGTTGCCTTTTCTTGTATGTTGCTTATTGTCTTCTTACCACACCAGTTTTTAATTAAATCTATATTTTTACACAAAATATAATATTTTATATAGACAACATCGTTGATAAATATGCAAAAGTTACATATATATATATATATATATATATATATATATTTATTTATTTATTTATTTATTTATTTATTTATTTATTTAAAAATTATGACAATCTCCTGTGAACTATTAAAACAGCGATATCATTGATCAATAACTAACAGTCTACTTGATAAAACACAACCTTGAGTTTTCTGGAACAGATATGCCACTCCCATCGTCGACAATTAATTAAAGTGCTCTATAATTTACTGTGACTTTCACGAGTTCGTCATAGCAATACATAGAATCTATAAATGACTGCTTTAGTAATATGTCTAACAGCGATAATCTGCTGTGTATTGATATTCCTCTTTAGCTGGCTATTTTAAGATAACGAGAATGCGTAATTAATTTAAAACAATAAGAATAAAATATTACAATTTTTAAGTACTAAATCTATTTTTATATAACTTCAAATAAACATTAATTAACCATTAAAATGTCCACGTTAAATATTCAAAAATATAAAAAATTTTTTTTCTAAAGCTTCTATTAAATTTTATTTCCTTCTTAATTTGCTTATTAGATGTCACAAATTTAGCAACAAAGAATAACAAATATTATCACTTTCTTCTTTGGTAAACTAATCTTTCGTCATATGGAGATTATTATTTTGATTTAATAAAATGTAACATACTATATGTGCTACTTATTTTATTGGTATCGCTATTTTCACAACGCGGAAATCGATTACAATTATATATATAAATATTTCTCCCAAATTATAATGTAACTTTTTCTTACTTCTCGTTATTTTTGGAGAACGACATCGTTGATATTCATTAAGATAGACGGCTTTCCTGACAGTGCGTGAATTAACTAACGCACTAAAACTCAACACTGTCACTGTCATATATTACTACATGAACACCACTTTACTCTTCAAACATTTATATAGCACTGGCACAAGCCGATAAGGCGTTTCAGCCCGATAGCAGCCTTTTGTATTTCGTTCGCATGCAATTTGTCGTAATTACGCTAAAGCTAATAAATACCAATTTAATTGAATGCTCGAAATCCAAAAAATGGACAAGGCTACAATTTTTACTGAGTAAATTATTTGATACTTGGTCTTTAAAAGTTAAATGATTAACATTTAACTTTTAAATATTTATCTCTTTGATCATAATTCTAGAGTACCGTGTGAATATCACTGTTGAATAAAAAATATTAAATATTCGCGTTCTTATAAGGTGCACACACACACACTTACTTAGTATCGAGCGAATGAATTAAGAGTGAGGATGCGGAATTATGTATGCGTAACGAACTAGGCACTGCACTTTAAGTATGTTACGAAGGAAGTGAAATGTAGAACGTGGTGTTTAAATAGTTGACACCACTTCTACAGCAGCATGAAGAGCGTTGATCAAAAATGTTTTCTTGTACGGTTTACAAACGTAAATTTATCAGACTGCTTGTTAAAAATATTAATATCTGCAAGCGCGTAAACATACATTTCAATTATCATCGACAGATATCTTGCGCTTCCAAGCAAATTATGATAACGATAACGAAACACGTCAAGGTTTTATCCCGAATTAAATTCTAAATTGTAGGAAAAGTAGTATACAAAGAAATAGTATTTCGTATTTACATTTCTCTCTCTCTCTCTCTCTTAATTTTTTAAAAATTCTTCTAAACTAATTATAAAGTTTAAAAGTTATTCCTGCTAATTATAAATTGTTGTAAATCTTCTATATATTAATAAGAACAATTGTTTTAATTTGAGCTACACGTGTATGCATTTTCAACATAAAGATGTATATAACATATACTTACTGTTGAATAATAAAATATAAAATAAATTAAAAATTATTTAAACAATTTTAACCAAAATGTAACTTTTAATTATTTTTAAAGTAAATTTTAGTTTGCATCTCAATTTTCTTCCAATTATTTTTATAAAATTAGATAAGACAAATATAAGTATCTTTCTGAGAATTGTACCAAGAGATGTCATTTATAATAAAACAATGTTCTATTAAAATATAAAATTTAAATGCGTTTTTATAAGTCTATTAAATAAAATGTTGTTTATATTTTATAAATAATAATTACCTCATTTTCACAAGCGAGATTTAAGTTCAAGGATCTTCCTGCCAGATGGAACTAGCGATCAGGTTATCGCAGCAGTTTGCGCTTTACTGGAATTGACGATACAATATCAGCAGAAAAAAATAAGTTTTGCAATTAAAAAATAAAATATAGAAAAAGAATAATTAATTTCTACATTGTCTATATGTACACTTTTGAGAAAAAATAATTTTTTTATTTAAAGATGTTTTATGTTTCCTACAAACATAATTTATGGATTTTTCAAAGAACTTGAAATTAATTTTTCAGTAGCAAAAATTAAATCCTTTTAATATTTCATATTATATTACATATTTGATGTTATATATTTGAATCTCCAAAATAAAATTTTCTTAGGGCCACTTTTTTCAATGTCGATTAATGTTAACCGACGATTTCAATTTGTTAATAAATTTGCTAACATGAATAAAATATGGTCATAAAAAAAAAAAGATTTAAAATTTTTGTCACCTTTAATGAAGATATTTTATTCTTCATGTTAGCAATTCTGTATGTTTTCCAGCAAAGGACACAAGTTGACATAAATCGACACAAGTATCACTCTGTCTTTGTTCGATATTCAATGAGCAACAGAGAAAATAATACTTTTGTGTCGCTTGTGTCTCTTGGTGGAAAACTACCTCTATTAACAAATTGAAATCGTCGGTTAACGTCAACCAACGTTGGAAAAAATGACCTTTAAAGTTATACAAATAAGATGTTATTATTGATTTGCACCACTAAAGATAATTAAAAACAATTTTTGATCTTAACTTATATTTCAGATTTTTGTAATAAAACTAAATTTACATTATACAACAAAATTGCTTACCGAATATTATAGTTAGTTAGATATGGTGTGGCTTCGAGGGGTCGCCCCTCTTACGGCCATATGAGTCGGTACGCGCTTGCGCGATAAAAAAAGCGGTATTTTAGAGCGGTAAGACGTAATATGATAATGTAATCTTTTGTTTTGAAATAACCTAATTTATATGGTTTATATGGTTCACTGATCACTATTATAATTTGTATGGTATTGATTATTATATGTAATGTGTAAGTGTGTTAGTGTATTCGTGTGTGTATGACCGCAGTGTGTGAGCTAAAGTCTGTAAGTTTGCTAAGCCCAAATGGCTGTGCGATTCAGCCATCCTACGCGCGTACGGAATATTATAGAACGCTCCAGCGTGTACAGCCTGAGATTACAGACTTTACTGAGATAGGAAACTTTGTCTTTAATACTGTTTCAACAGCGCCAACGTTAGTTCAAGCTGTATTTTCTATTGGTTGCTCGTCCGCTCTGACAGGATACGAGAATACGTATCATTATAATATTATATTATTGACTTATTGTGTTGGTCAGACTGATGAGACTGGGTGAGACGTGAGACTATAACCTCTTATTTTAACGAAAGACACGCACGAAGCACGTGTAAAATGGCTAAATCGTTACGCAGTAAATGGAGAAGAAAATGCAGAGCGGTCAAGAGAGAACGTTATGCGGCAAAGGAATTACAAAGACTAAAAAAGACTCTGGGTATCGATGACAGTGTATCCAAAGACGTGGAAATGTCAGATATCACTGAAATTGCCACAGGTAAGATTTTATATATTTGCATTGTGACATATTAAAAATACCATAGAATGTAAGATAATTTAAAATAAATTTTTATATTGTTTTACATTTATTTCTTGATAGTTGTTGACGCAAAGAAAGTAAAAGAAGATGTTAAGGCTAAGCAGGCTGTAAACACAAATGAAGAACAGATGGAAGTAGAAGGTGCTAGAGTGTATAGTAGAAAAACATTGCGTGATCAGTATGGTAATTATCCCGTGTGGATGAGCCAAAAAAAGATTAAGCACAAGAAAGGCAGAGCAAAATCACAAAAAGCCAAAAGTGGAAAAACAAATAAAAGACTCACACGACGACAAAAGAAAACAATGAAACGGAAAGAATAAAATCTTGCTTCATAAATTTCAAAATTAATTATTCCATTACTTATCCATTTTGTAAGTATTATGAAGATTACTGGTTATCTTTTTATAAATAAAATTTGATAAAAAGAAATAGTGACCATGTTACATTTACTTTAATGCATTGTTTGGCATTTTCATTTCTTTAAATTAGTATAACAGGATGCACAATACAAAATGCAGAATCTACCTCGTTTTATTATAAAGTTGAATACAAATAATTATATATATTTAAATTATACTACTATTCTCTTAGACTATATAAGGTATAATAAATGCTAAATGGCAGTGTTAATTCACGACAAAAATAATTCTGCGTGAATCTTATGGCAAAAACTACATCAGCATCGTGGAGTTAAAATAATGCAATTCTATGGTTTGAAAATAGATATGCTTTGCTTCTCCAAATGTATAGTATTTTTTTCTATATGCACATACCTCTGATTCTAAAGTACCAATAATCATCTCCACGATAATCCGATAAAACAAAAAATTTGTAGTAAAAATAATATTATTACTATCTTCTGCTAAGTAAAAGAACAGTAGTAGTAACACTACCACTCACTACTAGTACTGAGTAAAATAGTAGCCAATATTGCCACTATCCATTATCGAGTAGTACTGATAATATGAGTCTTCTCGCTTGCGCATGATACGCCAGCAATGCTAAAAGGTCAGCGATCCACTATTTATTGATAACGCTGATCTACAACGTATTCTCAGACGATTTTCTAATTCCGCGATGCGATTCATGAGATGTTGTATCTTCCTCATCTCCGCCTCATAGTGTTTCATCTTGCTTCTCATATCATAAACTTCCCGTTGCATTAATTGCTGGAACACAAATCGCAATTCTGTAATTCATAAACTATGTAAATATATTTTACGAATACTCGCTTCGATCTGATATTCGATTTGATACAGCATAGTTCATAGAAGTAAAAGAAATAAGTTAAAACTGTATCGTTAAATTTTGTTCATTTTTTATGATATAAGAATTAAGAAATAAGAAATCCTTTATTTCTACTAGATAAACCATTAACAGATTAATCAGTGGTAAAAATTCTAATACCAAAATGTCAAGATTATACTTTTTTTTTATATTTATCAAAAACTGTTCAAAGTATACCCATCGTTACTCACAATTAGAATAATAAAAAAATTTCAGAAATTGCGAAGATAAGAAAATATATACATTTTTGCGCATTTATATATGCACTAAACAAGGCTGCAATTAAAATACGCGAAATTTCTGACATACACTATATGTCTGAACTTTAATATATAATATTTTAACATTAAGATTTAATGTTTGTTAAATACCACGTTCTCGACAGTTCTTTTCATCTCGTTGACGCTCTCGACCGCTAATGTGACTTTGGTGTGCATCTCGAAAGCTTCCGTCTCTCTCTTCTTGTTTTTAGCTACTTGCTGAAAAATTGTTGAAATAATGTGTTTTCTCATCAACTACATATATGTACATACTTTGCGTTTCCTTTGCCTTACTTTTTCTAGTTTAATCAGTCTCTTTAAGATGACTTCGTAGTCTTGATCATCGTCGCTCACTTCGTTTTCTGTATCTGTAATTGAATAATATTATGTCCATTATTTATTTACTAATTTTTTTTCTTTTAATGTTTGGTTGTAATTTGTATGCTGTATTTATCATGTTTTAAAGTAAAATAGTTGAAACATAGACGTACGTTCTCGCTTGCAATTTCAAAATCCGAAATGTGATTTATAGAATTGAATATTTTCTTAAAAAATGAGTAGAATCTGTGTATTTTTTTTTTTTTTTTTTTTAATAAACATATTAAGTTTTAAGATTGAATTATAGCATTGTGCACACCATGAGAAGTCGTTGGATCCTTTGTCGTCGATACGTCGTGAAAATCACTCTCCAAATCACGGGCTTCAAAAGCGTTCTCGTCAGTGTCTGTGCAAAAACAAACCTACTCTTAGAGCTATTCTCCGAAAAATTCTATTTTAAGTATTCAATTTCGCAAACTCACCATTCCTCCTACAGGATTGACCATCCTGCTGAAGTTGAAACCCGGTTCTACAGTGACATCGATAGCTGCCAGGTAGGTTTGTGCAAAGTTGCCCGCATGGCTTTTCTATCGCGCACTCGTCCACGTCTGCGGAATAAAATAATAAATATCTTTCACCAAGTATCGAACATTATTCCTTTTTACATCAAAAAATTTCATGAAAAGATTATGGAATAAAAAAGCTAGAGAATAATTACAGAATTATTTAACAGCACAGATAAAGGTGAGAAGTTTTAGTATAATAATTTAGTAGATTCATATTAATTAAATTTTATTACACTGCCCAACTTTTAAAATATTAAATATTAAAAATTGTTACACTTTTTGTGTGCTTGTTATACAAACTTTCCATTCTTTTGAATTTTTCTCACACATTTTTTTTCGTTTTTTCCTATGAAGAATCATAGTTCGGCTAAATTATTAAATATGACATTACAATTAGATACAATCGGCTGAAACAAGATAGGTATAAACGTCGCCTCGTTAAAGTGCGAAGAACATTCGATCGATTCTTCAGTTACGAGTGCCTTCTCGTGCCTGGTATCGTCAGACATAATTAAATCGACGCGCAGCGATACACTTCTCGATAGCATTACGCGAGCGCCGAGCTAACTGCAGCAATCCGTATTGCGGTGTCCTGCATGTCCTGCATCGGTCGGTTGCAACCAGACCGCGCGCTATCGATAGATTTACGAGCAATTCCATCACGTTACACGGTTCTAATCATTGCTCTTCATGTAAATTATGCGAGCGCAATTATTGTGATAACTTCGAGAAAAAATCCAACATTTACTTTAAGTATCAAGGTGAATGCTTCGATTTATCTTTGTTCTTATTTAACGAATTCTCCTTTAACAAGCATACTTTATTATACTTTACTTATCGCTTAAATAAATTAAATTTTTTAACTAATAAAAGTTCATAAATGTCAGAGTGTTTTGTTAAAATAATGCTATTGATTATAGTTGAATGCGAATCATTCAGATACGATAATATATAAAGACATTTCGCGAGTAAAATGCATAAATTGTATAATTATCTTGCACCGAATAGTAATAACAAACGCTATGCAGCTTGGATGTTCATAATCCTAATTTGTGAGTGAAATTGCAATTACCTGTCTGGCACTGTGAGCCAGTGTATCCCTTGAGACACGTGCATTTGCCAGGCGATGTGCAAATTCCACCATTCAAACATGGTGCTGGACACGTGGCTGGAGAACAATTATGAGATTAGTGGACTCGTGAATTATGAATAATTCTCAACTGTTTAAAGCAAAAGAAAATGTGTAGATAAAATGCCGAGTGTCATTGAGATGCAATATTTTGTATTGTTCATTAATAATTTAAAATCGTATATTTGTGGTCAACTTTTACGTAAATTATATTTATATTTGTTGCAAAATATACAAAATAATGTGCAAATCTTTGTACTCTTTTCGATAATGAATGTATATCGAATAATTGGAGACTTGTTATCGAATCTACTTACGTCTGTTACAACCAAAACTCAGGTGAGTAACTTGCGACCATCCCGGACAGCAAAAGAAATTGGAGCTCAACTCAGTGTACACTAATCTGAAATATTTAATATATTTATATTCTATAATCGCTTATACGAAATTTATAAAATATGATTGTTGCACGCTACGCGGGGAAAATTATTTTTATTTATAAATCTAGAATAATATCCTTACATAATTTAGCATAACACAAAATAAATTTATTAATCTATTTGTTTAGATAAAAGTCCACGCACTTGCAAAATTACAATATACCTAATTTGTCCTCGATGATGATGAGAAGTTGCGGGAGCTTGCCTAGTGCATACTCGTCTCCTAAAATGCAAAATATTAATTTTTAATTCAAAAGAAAGAAAAGAAAGATAAAAGCATCTTTTGCTCATTAATTTTTTGACAAACTTTTGGGGCCAAGTGACCTTAAGTTGTAATTATTATATATAAACTCAGCTTTGTAATTGTTTCATTACATAAATTTGGAATAATTATTCCAAATTATGTTAATGATTTCCATAGATAGTTTAAATTCTTTAAAAAAATTTTTATATTCTATGACAGTTTTGTTAAATTATTATGCTGTAAATTTCTTTCTTTAAGAAAAATGTCAGATATCTATAATTCTAATATATATGCTTTCTATTTATATAAAATCGGTTATATTATGCAGAACCTTTGAATAAAATAAAAACTGAATAATATATTACGTATGCATAATATTTTAAATCATAATCGTAGTATTTGAAAGTAAACCGTATGCATAAATGACATCATTGTAGAGATGTTATCGGTAAGAATCCTTCATGAATTCTTGAGTAATCCTTTCTTCGGATCGCGCATCTCGATTTTAGCTTTGCATTTCTTTATCGCAGCTTAGGGACATTAAATCGGCGAATCGATTATTTCGATAGTCATCGTAAACGGTGTCCCGTGTTACATCCCTCCGTTCCAAAGCCGAACTGATCGCTAAAGCGCAATCATTTGAATCGTAAATATCGCAGAAGACCGGTTAAATCGTAAAATACGAAGGCTGATCAAATATGCAGTCGAAATAAGTGTTTGCGTTGACGACGATATTGCAGCTTATTGCACGAGCCGGCTTCGGAATTAAGTTTACATGACAGAAGTCGAAATTTTGCATTTTTGATTAAGAATAACCGGAGCAACTTGGGAAGTGAAATAAATAATTTCATTCTACAACCCGAAGGCACGATTAAATTGCGAAAATGTCGCCAAATTATTTAGCGGAAGTATTATGGAATGCGACGGCGTGCAAGGCTCTCAACGATTCATGATTCATAATGGAAATGTATGGCGATCGCATATATAATTGGGCGCTGCGATAAATGTTTGTCCGACAGAACCACTTCGTCATCGTCAGGCCATAGAAAATTGCATTTCGCCGTGTCGCTGTCGTGTTTGCTGAAATGCAACACGACATTTACTGTCGCAACAACGAATACCAAGGACGCGGTGGTCTCTGTCCACATTCGTTTCTTGCTCCGGCGGTAGCAAGAGGCGCGAGGAACGCGATCTATCGCCGGGTCTACTATGAGTGACTGCACAAAGGACTCATATGCGCAAATTCGCCGTCATTAAATATTACCTGGCATTCTGCACAGTTCTCGACCCGTTTTCTCATCGCGCATTCTCAACGCTGAATACACTATCGATTTGCAGCCTTTGTTAGCATCGCATTTATACAACATATTCTTTCAATAAAATTTAGAATCTCACGATCTCATTTCCTAAACGTAAAATAAATATACGCACTGTTAACAATTCGCGTGTACATTTGTTAAAAAATTTTTTTAACATATTAAATATTTTATAAAGCTTATTTTTAGAATGAAACAAATTATCATGCATATAAAGATTAATCTGTAAATCAACTGCGGATACAAAGTTGAAAAGTTAAATTATACAAAGTGTAGGAATTGTTTTTTAGTATTTAATCTTTAACGCGTTTGTTGAATTTAGTAATTTATAAACAAGTTAAAAATAAACATGAAAAAATAAATATAAACAGAAGTCTGAGAAAATTTTACGGTTCCCGGATACCAGAGACGGAAACTTCGAGCTCTTCAAACATTCGCCATTAATAGCAGGTGTTCCGGTGAAGCTGAAGGCTACACAGAACACGTTGAGAATCAGTAAGAGCGTGCCGTGAGGATAAACCGTTGGTTTATCCATGAGAGAGAAAGGACCAGAGGGATTAGCGCAGCGGGTGATCACGTATCGCAAATGTTCTGATCATCTCAGCAACTCTTATAGTGCCATCACTTTCACTATCGCATAAGCTCGTTCAGCAAACTTGCATTGTGAACAGATATGTTCTTGACATAATTTCTGAGACGTTTATTATTTCGTAAACATTTCTTTCTTTAGTAATTTATTATTTCTTTACTAAGAAAAAAATGAACAAGTGAATAAACTCATTACATTCTTATTACAAGAATAATAATAAACGAACAAGGTTTATAACATTGTTATTTTTTTTTTTAAATTGTACACGTATGAATGTTCGCATGTTGAAATAATCCACGTGCCGAGAAGATCTTTTCAATGTTGCAACATTGCGATAAAATCAGAGCGCGCCGCATGGAAGCCAGGAAACCATCGCTTATTATTAGTTATCATATAATCTACTACGTCCACTTGCCTCTTTCTATGATAACTAGGCTACTTTAATCTTATTCATAATGATTTCCTCGAGCTTTCTCCAGCGAATGGACGCGTAAACCGCCGTGTTCTTTATTCGCAAAAAAAGTCTCGTGAAATGCGTTGTGCGACGAGGGTTCAGATACGGATCGGAAGAGATTCGCGTGGGAATACTGGTTCGGCTGTTGCTCTGGGTTCATTCCGCGCGTCGGCGTCAGTAGGCGCCGATAAGACTCTTTCTCTCTCTCTTTCTCTCTCTCTTTCTCTCTCTCTCTTTCTCCCTCGTGACATTGAACAAACATTTTGACAAACATAAAAACGAAATTGTCGCGAGAAGCAAGAGCGTATCTCGGCAGCGATAAGCATCGTCGGAAATTGACGGCGCGTGGATGATTTATGACGGGCTCCGGGAAATTCTAGTTTTCCACGTGAAACTTTTCGTCTCGCCAGTCGCGGTATTCATGCGCCAACCAGATACTGGACCAGTTTTATGAAGCGTGGGTTAAAGGTCAGTATGCCGAAGTGATTGGTGACTACACGGTCCAAGTGATTGCAATGTCTCTATCGATTTAATGTTATCTTAATGAATACTGGCGTTGCTATGAACAGCTGAGTTCATTATGTACAAAATAACTTGGGAACTCTTCGCAGCAGTAACGAAAATATGAATAAAAAAATCAGCAAACAAAATTATTTCTGAGATAAAAGAGACAGAGGTCGAAATGCTCCATAAATATACAGAAATATCTATGACATATTGTTTAGCGTCGCATATACAATTCAGCGGAGTCAAAGTCATCTGGAATATTTTAAAATAGCACGAATAATTGACGAAGACAGGCGAAAAAAAGGTCGAATGCATAAAATGCGTAATAAAATCAGTGATGTCCCGTGAAGAACGACCAAAGGCTCCGTCGCGTGATGCGGTTTACTGGGTTCTGGTCGAAGGGCGATAAATCCTGGATGAATTATCGCATCGAACGCTCGCATGTCTATGGCTCTCTTAAGCGCTTCTGAAATCTTAGCGGCGATCTCGGAATGGTTCCCATTCCTAGCAACGCTACGTAGCCCTTAACGCGAGGTCGTGTGTTATCGTGGTCGTTTGTTACATTCCTGCGTCCATCTGTTGCTCGCGTAGATTTTCGCCGACGATGACGACGACGGTTTCCTTTGCCGTACCTGCAAGCCTAACGAACCGCGTGCTTTCCATGCAACATTGTTGCGGTCACATTTTATGTTTATGCGTCACCGAGAGCGAGTTGCAGAAACGTTTCCTCGTCGACAGTCTCGACAACTTGTATCAACCCTGTAAACTTTATTAAACCCATAATTTGTCAGATTTATCAGATCCAACAAGATTGTATGATATTTTTCAATAGAATCCGGTATTTTTTATTGCTTACGGTTCTAGAATTTTTAATTATGTACATAAATCAGCTGCGAATATTTCAATAATTATATTTTCATACGCAGGACGTATCTCTATTATCTAATAAATAATAATAATGTTTTTTTAATTACAAGCAAAAATGTGCACGCTGTTGATGTATGTAGTTTCTCGCCGAAAGCTATTCTGCATAATAAATTCTAACAGGCTAAAAATATAGATTTCCACAGAAATACATCGTCTTACATGTCTGGTACAGTGTAATAAACACCAGCTTTTTACTGCTCGATTTCGTAAACGTTAGATCGCCGTTTTCTTTTTAGTCACGTACCATGCATCGCGGTGTCATCCAGAAGTGCTTTTCGTAGTGCTTTTCCAACTTTGTGCGGCCTATCGTAAACCAAGCGTCTAACGAGATCAAAGTGTGATGATTCCCTTCCCGAATTAGCTAACGGTTGTAAAAATCGAATTAAAATCGCAGTTGGTTTCTGTTATGCAGGGAACAACGCTGTTTCATTATCGTTAACATTGCTTGCATTCATCAGATGCATGGAGCAAACTATAAATTGCTACCGTTATATTTAGCGTTTTTACTTATCGTTGTCGTTTATTAATAATACAAAAATTATTTGTTTAAACACTTTAAAAGTAAACGCAACAAACGAAATTATTTATGTTCGGTGTTGAAAGATTTTATACATAGTTTTTTTGATTAAATTGAAGAATCAAAGTTCAACGATAGAAAGCAAAGCTTTGTCTTGATTTATGATCAATAATGAAATTTTTGCTCATTACGCGAACAATAAAGCGATAAATTAGTAATTACAAGTGACTCGAGATTTCACAGTGGATCGAGACATCGATTCGATCGGGCTAATGAAAGGGCAGACAAGGCTATCGATTGTAATCGTCGGCAGTATAACGATCATTTGTTTTACGAGCGATCCGCATGCAAAACACGTGGAATCTCAACTGGCGCTTTCGCGATGCGGAACAAAGAAACTGAAGAGCTGAAGTGCCACTCGTGTGCCCGGCCGACAATTTGTTTTTAAGGTTTTCCGACGACTACCTTGGCTATCGGTCGCTGTTCTACAAGTGGAACTGAATTGATCAGGCGCAGTCCTGGACACTCGTGACATCCCATTTTTTTCACGTCATTCCAATGCGCCACTTGCTCCGATTGATAAAGAATCCGCGCGTAAATTTTGTAGCTAAAGTGAAATTATTAAAAGAGATGTATGTCTATATTATATTATAACAATTTCAAAGTTTCTATTTACATAAAAGAAACTGAGTTTTACGCTCCTGCTTGCATAATGATAATGTTCTAAGAATTTTTATTATTTATACGTGTGAGACATATCTTTGGCATGTATTTGAAACTGTAAATAGCTAGTGATTTATGATAGTAAGGAAGTTTAATAAGCACACGAGTGCAATATGTATAAGTTCTCCACGATCGACCAGTGAGAGGTTGCGCGAGAGCTACTCGAAAATTACAACGTATCTTATTTCAGGATTTGAAGCCCGAACGCCGTAACGCACCTACATATTGCGCGTTTCAATTACGAATACGCGATAACACCTCTTGGCAATAACTTCGTCTTCGCGCAGCTGCATCCATACGGCTTATCACAAAAGTAACGAGTTATTTTTAGGACGGTCAGATGGGTTCCATGCACTCCTGAAATATATTCCCCGATACAGTATCTTTCCACAATGTGTGTATAAAAATGAGAACCTTCTGCATTATGCGCATAAAGAGTTGCTTCCGCAAATATTTTGCGAACTGTTATTTTCACATCGCAGCGCTTTTCAAAACAAAATAACAGCATTTTTCAATGTAAGATAATATTTTGTGGACTACTAACATAACATTGAACGCGTGTAGCGAATTCGATAAATAAAACTCCATCACGTTTACACGCGAAAAAAAATTGTTTTAAACTTTCATTTTTTACTCAATATTTTCCACGAGTACGATGAAGTGTACTTGAAATATGTGGCATAAAACATAATTTTTTAAATATATACTTCTAAATAATAGTTCAAATATATTTTTCTCACGCGCGAGCGCTGAAAAAAGAAAGCCCTCTGTCGATGCGGCGAAGCTTTTAGAACGTTGACACTTCCATATCATTAGCGACTTCGCGTATGGCCATACTCTGCCGTATTCACGAAGTGTGAACGACCGCCGTCTAAACAATCCGGCATCGCAAATCGCACGATGTATGTATACGTTAACGAGAGTTTGTCGGTCGTCGATCCTCGGGATCTCGTCGAGGCGGCTCACAGTGATTCATGCCCGCTAATTCCAGACCTACGCTTTGAAGAATTGCTTATACAAATCTTTTTTTAGGATCGTCTCTTTCTCCATCATTCACTGTATTATAATCAGCGCACTAATAGTTCGACAGGGTTCGCGTAATTTACTCTCTTCGTGTAAATACGTATACTATTGTAATTCTGCAGCCTGTGAAAGTTTTACAAGTTACTTGTTTTATATGAAGATACGTATGAAGAAACTTAAACTTCGGAATTTTACGCAATTAAAGAAATTATAAGAAAAACACGAATAATAAAACAAATGATAAAAACATTTAGATTTTAATCTAATAATCTTAACTTATCTCCCCCCCCCCCCTCTCTTTGCCATTCTTTTGAAAAAATTCTGATGATGCGTCTTGGATTTATTTTATCTCGAAGCCTTCGGTGTTTCCATAAACAAAGAAATTGCTGGTCTGAGCCGTTCGAGAATGTGCAATCCATATTTGCGAAAGCAGCGAATCACCGCTTGTTCATTTAGAGATTGCATCTTGTGCATCATAAGCCGTTCCTTCAGCGAAATGCGCGACGGTGCAACGGGAGCCGCGGGCAGGCAGCACAAAACTTCCAAATTACAAAATTGCTTGATGACAGGTTGCCGCTCAGGTGAAGTAATTATGCGCCTACGCGGTGCCAATAAGACGCGCAGCATCTCTCATTACTATCTCGTGTACTTCGTTTTCTACGCGTCTGCCGCCCAATACAGCGCACGACGTCTCCTACCACTTAGCTTTCTAAAAACACTACTAGAATACAAAATATTTCACGTGGATTTTTAAAATACTATTATGATTAAATTCGATTTTTTTACACCATTATCCCGGCTTGCTCGCGTAATTTTGCTTGCTCGCAGTGAAAGTCGATATATTGAATAATCGAAAATTCCTAAACATACCGTAACTGCTACACCGTAAAGTTATTAGAAGTAATAACTTTAAATGCCTGCAATTTAGAGAATTTTCCTAAACGCCTATTTACTTCGTGTTCCAGTTATCAATAATAGCAAGGTGCTATGAGAGAGAGAATTTTCAAGAGAAATAACAAGAAAATGGCACGATTAATAAATAAATTCGATTGAATAACGGCGCTGTCAAAATGACACGCTGGTCTCAGCAAGAGGGAAGCATTTAATTTCATGTTTATGTATGGTTTAAAATTTTAACTTGGGATTTTTTACAGCATCCCCAACCATTGTTTCTGGTGAATCAGGAACCAGTTCTCATTCGACCGTTCGTTCCCGGAACAAATACCGGCAATTCGTCCGTAGAAAAAAGACAGTCTGGACTCTCTCTCTTTCTCTCTCTCTCTCTCTCTCTCTCTCTCTTGCGTTTCTATATGCGGAATCGCCCAACTTGCTCGTTTTCTTTGGTGGTTGCAGTTTACGTTTCCAGATGCCATTTGCCCCCCATCGTACATTCATCCATAAACTCCATAGCTGTCTATTAATTTCTGTTGTAGCGTGATTTCACACGTCAAGCCAGGTTGAGTAACGCGGCGTTGCAAAGCGTGAACTTTCAAGCAGAGTCAATTGAACAACGCATTTTGCAACATGAGATATTATCGTGATTGACAATACTCGTAAACTAAGAGATCTTTAATTGTACTTCTGATGCTTAAAGATTTTATCGCGTCGTTTCTACTTAATCAAGCGAAATGAATGTGTACGATGTGATGCTCGAAAATTTTAGGTGGTCAAGCAGCTCGGATCGGATTTCGCGATTGAACGTCAGAGAATTCGGATCTTTCAAGCTAAAAATATATTCGAACTATCACTCAAACAACTAACCGCAAGAGACTTGCATCGGTCCATGTAAATGCGCATGCATCGGCGCACGTGTACCTGCGTCTCGCGTCTTATCCGCCCATTCTCTTCTCTCGCTTTTGACCTCTTCACCCATCGCGTCCGCAGATAAAGTTACGTACGTAGCAGATAAAAGTTCACGCTAATGGATTTACATGAAGCCGCTATCATCGAACGTGGCAGAATCGAGCATCTACTTCAATTGTATATCCCACAGTTTCTTTTTGCAGCGATCTAAAGCAGCTCATTATACTTTATCTCATTTTTATTTAATAAACATAAGTAAAATTATATAATGCATGCAAATCTGTCATCAAAAATAATCTATAGAAAATTGTGTCTTTGATACAAAAAAATGATTTCATAACTTGATTTTTAATCATGCTGTGATAATAAATATAAAAAACGCGAGTAATAATAATAAATAATGCACAAATGCACGCGTACACAAACTAAAATTAATATAATATTTTCTCATCTTTTTCTCTTGCAACAATTTCTTCATTTTCCTTAAGTGCGCTTCATGTCTATAAAAAAGTTATGAGTCTTCTTTCTGTCATCAGCATCGTTTTTTTTTTCTTGCTTCTCGGTGTCCTTCACGCGTTGACAGCGCTCCTTCTGGTTCGTTACTTTGCGATCAGTATTGCTCGCTCGCAATTGTCAAGGAGACCGATGGATCATCTCGATAGTGCTACAATTCAATGTCGAGTGCCTGTGCGTCTACCGAAATTGTATGTCTTCCCTCGATCCAACGAGCGATCGATGCTCACGGCCTTCATGCAAGCTATAGGAATTATAAGGTCATGGGTCGAAGCACACACGTATACATGATGCTATGCATGGAGCTCAGAGTTTCAAAACTTTTGGAAAGCTCTCGACAATATCGGGAATATCGATTTTCGTTAACTTTTCGGTAATTAATGGGTCCTAACATGCAATAATAAATTTAATATTGGCCCTTTGACTTGAAATCAATCAAAGCTTGGGTAGATGAAGGAAATATCGATAGTTCAAGAAGCCATCTATTAGATCTCAGATCTAAATAAATTATTCGCGTATAGTTTCTTTTGTCATAATTATCAATCGCTTATAAAATTATTGAGTGATAAAATTTGAAATAGTATATTTCTTAATTCGACTTTTAATCACAAATACTTATAAATAATATCTGTGTATTCTTTTATTATTTAAAAAATATGGGTCTCGATAAATTAGAAACGTAGAGTGTAATTAATTCAGAAGACGCATTGTACAAGATTTTTTCAGGGTTGAACGGCCGACGCTGATATGTTTATCTCGGGATACCGGTTGGCAAAAATGAAGAAATCGAAAGTAAGACCTGAGTGAGAATAGTGCTCTATTTGCGGCCAAGGAATTTTAGCACATTTTGTTTCTTTCTTTTTTTATGCGCAACTCCAATCGAGAAGCATTCTGTCAACGCCACGAAATACAAAGAGGAGATTTAGATGAAATTGAGCCTAAGAGAAAATGTAAGTAAGTTTTATTGAAATATCAGAGAATATCATAGTTTTCAAGTAAAAATCTGTAACGACTTGACATTAATTATATCAGTCTGATTCGTGAGGCACGTTTATTTGAAATTGAAAAATTGATTTCTAACATTACGAAAGTATTTCCTATAATTGAAAATACCAACAAGAATATATTGAATCAATAACATAAAATAATTTTCTTTCTGACAGTCGTAAGCTTAACAGGAAAGTGAAGTAAATGTTAAATTCTTGAGGAACAAGTTATGTTCCTAAATTATGTCGTAAGTAGAGAATAAGTAGATGAGCTAAAACTTTCATTATCCATCATATTACACATAGTATATATATACCACCTATTAGTCTATAATGTCATTTGATTTCACTGAAGGTTATAACGTGCTGCACCAGAGGTCATTCATAACTTTTAATTAAATGTCAAATCGATGAAAAAAACATAAATCTCATATGTCGTTATTATTTGCTAGATATTTTAATCACAAATAAATTATTATCGTAATTAAAAATACAAATTCAAAAGAAAGTACACTGCAAAGATTTGACAGACAGTAAAAAGTTAATGATGCTAATTAGCTGCATAATTTATACGTCTTTCGGATATTTTCTTATAATCATCTCTATTTCTTGCAAGCTGAAAACATCGTCGACAAAAATTCTAATGTTACGACAAAATCTTCTTCGCGTATTCGTTTAATGAGCTCTTCAACTTGGGTTGACAAAAAAAGAAATGAGAATATTTTATACATGCTACATCATCTGAGATATTCATGAGTACATTAGTTATCCGAGGGTTTCTTTGAAAATATTTCGTTAAAATATGAGTTGTAATATATATATGTTTGTTTCACGAATCCGCCTACCAAGTTCTTTGACTGGAAAGAACATTGTGCTGGATGTGTTTCTCTGACAAAAATATTGCAAAGAAAGAAAAAGAAATAAGAAGATTCTTTACGTACTGAATGATGCATGGTAGATTTATGTTCTTAAAACATCTTAATTTCTTGAACGATAACATTCAATGCTATTAACATTTGTGTAATAAATTATAAATAGCAATATTTTAATACAGAACAAAAACTTTAATTTAAAAAAATACATTTATTGTTTAAATAAAGAATTATAGATTAAATTCAATAAATCAAACATGCTTCAAAATGTTAAAATATTAAAAAAATGTTTTGCATTTTGCAATTATTATAATCAGAGACGTGAAAAGTTGTTAGTATATCAGAAATGATTTTTATATTATAAACAAGTGGATAAGGATTTAAGTGTTACATCTGTTGTACATATTTGGTTTAGTTGAGCCGTGATGGTTCACATATGGCATCACGAAGTGACAGCGAACGTTTCCGATGGGGATGATGGAATGCGCGTTTATAGTTCTCGAGAACGCATTATATCGACGAATGACACCTGTCTCTTTACGGCCTCGTCGCTCATCGATCAGCTATCGATGTTCAGCTCCACGGCGATAAGCAATAGCAATGCTGGGCAGCGAAATGTGCCTAAGAGTGACACTGCAGGATGGTTATCTAGAGTACTCGGAACAATTTGAATATTCATTATTCGCGTTTCTTTCACTCGATGCTCATCGATCACCCGATGTCGCAAACGAAGCAACATAAATAATCGAGACAAAACGTAGCCGGCGGTAAGGAATGCCGTGGTCCATATCTCTTTGCTCGCTCAAACAATGAGTATGCGCAACAATAGCGGTTAATTACGAAGAGAAACGTTGCGTTGCTCAATAGTTGTGTGTGTGTTCCATAAATGCGTTAAACAGTATAAATCGCTGCATTGTGCGGTTGAAAATAAATTTACGGTTTTCGGCAAGACACTCCAAATTTCTAATCCCTTCGTTGGCCCGGAAAAGAATTTTCACAGCTCGCGTGCCGCCAATATCGAAATTGCGGGGTGACAAATCGCGTATTGATATCGTGTCGTTGTCCACGATTTTAAATCGACAAATCGCGTTTTAAGTGTTATGATCATCGCGTCAATGGGTTTAAATCGATGACATGATCCGGCACATCGCATCAGCCGTATCGTTGAGAAATCCTCCGCGCGCGAGGTGCACGCGAGTTCGACCGAGTGTGCATGATGATACGGGAAGAAGGAGTGAGAGAGAACGAGAGAGGTGCACGCATACTGGTATCGCCGGACAGGTTTACAAGATTTTTTAGCCTGAGGCACGCATCTGGGTAACTCGATCGTGCGACTCGCAAGGTAGGCGAACACTAAATTATTGCACACATTCAGGCTAAATAGTAACTAAAGGTTCCATGCACAACTCTTATGAATATAAACCAATTCAATGCGGATGAAACGTATATTTCATATTTAGAAATATGGGAACTACAATTTCGTTTAGGGTTCAATGGAAAAGATTTAGCCTGAGAATATAAATACAATATCTTCTGTCGCTGTAGAGTTAATTATTCTTAATATATTAATCTGTTATTGTAATTTAAAACCTAGAATTAAATTTAAATGGGTTTAATCTTCATTGTGCCGAGAAAATAGCGTTTGAAACCGCATCGCGCAATATTTATTATGTTTGCTCTCGTTCGTCAGAGTGTGTGTAATTGTGACAATAAACAGTTCGTGACAAAAGACGAAGGGAAGCAAAGTACGGATGACGAAATCAGTGTGCAGTAATATTGACCGATACAAACTCCGGTTTGCTCTTTCCAAAGATGTTTATATTGCCACGAGCGCTTTTGCTCTGTGCTCGCCATGAATGCCCGCAAGGCTTTTTGACGGCCAATCATCGAATCATGCTGGGGAGTGGAATGATCTCGTGGCTGTCAAGAGGTGATAAAAGTCGCGCGGTACGGTGATTTCCTCTTAATAGTCCCTTCGGGAGACTGAACGTAAGCCGAGAATGCGAGGTGAGAATGAGAACGTCGGATGCTGCTGTACTAAGAAAATGCTGCATCCACCTTTTGCTCATGACTTTGCTTAATATCGCGACTGCTTATAAAATGTAATAAAACAGCATGACTGTGCGCATCAATTGAGAAAAATTTTCCATAAAATTTCGCACGTATGCTTCTTTTTCTTGCCATTTCTCTGCGCAGCATTAATTAGCATATTTTTGAACAATATTATAAGCAATATAGTTAATTAGCTTTTGTCGCGTTATAGCCGCTGGTAAAATTGATAATATTATAACACAATAAATTATCGTGTACAATGCCGATTGCTTTTTCAACTTAAGAAATTAATACAAACCACTTTTACATATGTATAAATAATGGTTTTTGAAACTATTTCAAACTCGTTCTTTCAATTTATTATACTTTCCGCCGCAATTGCCTAGAATGTGAAATTTTCATAATCATAAATCTCCGTTCATAAATTTTTTTAAAGCTACTTACTGCGCAGGGAGTTTCGCAAAACTCAAATTGTATGATCAGACCAAGCAGGCTAATTGGCACCTTGAAGTTTCAAGCCGGGATAACAGAGAGAGCGCGATTTATACGGATACTTTTAATCCGCGTGTGCGCGCACACAGGTGCGTCCCGAGCTTTGCATGCGCGTAAAGGAATCCGCGATCGCGCACAATCCCAATAATTGTACGCGACAGAAGAACGCGTTACGTGCAAGATAATTAATCGGTCGATTAATTAAACGGCTCGCGGCTCGCCTTTGAACGGCGGTGCTCTCGCGCCGGCCTTATTCCGTCGGCTATCGCACTCGATCGTACATCATCGCGCGAACGCGGCGCGTCGCTCATTGCTCGTAAATATAGTAATTCAGCGACACGTTAGCGGCCGCCCGTATATTTAGGCGTCGCGGTTCATTCACTTTTATTCACATGCCTCCCGTGATGCGACTGCTTTTTCTCCCGTAATCGCGCCCGGTTGCACTTCCTGTCCCAAAAATTATTCGAAATGTTTACTTCAAAAGACGAGTGAAGTTATCCCCTTCAATTGTGGATTTATTCGTTCGATGAAAAAAATTATAACTTATTGAACTCACTTGACAATTTTTTCCATCCTAGATTCTAAATGCGAAACTCATCTGTCACTCACCCCGAATGATGTCTGGTGTACGTGGGGGTGGTTGTCGGGACCAGCTGATAATTTTGCGTGACGGCGTCTCTCGGCTGATGCCGATGATTGCTGTGGTAAGCGGCGTACGCTATTGCCCTGGTATTACCGTATTCCGCCATCGCCACAGCACCGCCGAATTTATGCTCCAGCGTTCGTTGCCCCACGTGATGCCGCGGCGGTGAGCTCGCCTGTTGCGGCAGCCCCGTCGCGGATACTTGCGGCCGCACCACCGTCCATGAACTCCTCGCGGTGGTCATCTCGCGGACAATGCGTTCATCATCCGGATGATGACTGTGCCTGGCGTGAAGCAGTCTGTCGCGATACCAGACCGGCCAAACGATTCCGCGGCTGTGCGAGGACAGCCGATCCTCCGGCGAGGACAGAGCGGACCTCGCTGTGATCGTGGCGAGCAAGCAGGCCAGCAGTAATTTCGAAGCCATCGTCGGGCCTTTCAGAAGCCTTGTCTTGTACTTGTGACAATCGCGCGGTGTCCTGGTGATGACTTTACGAGCCGTCACATCCTCCCCTGCCGCGACGGATGTGCCAAATTCGCGCAACAAGCTCGACGGACATCCGGTGCCGAGATCCTTCACGGGCAGCTGAGAGCACTACTGAGAGCACTACCGAACGAGACACACGAAGCGGGGGGCCCACGTGCTTCAGTTGCTGGTACCAACCCCACCATGAGTCTCTTTTCCTCTGTCTCGTTCCTTCTCCCTCTATTTTGCCGGACTTCCCTCTTCTGCCTGTTGCCGCATTTACTCACCGCATTCGCTTGTGGCCCGGTCTGTCCGGGCTCTCCTTTTCTCCCTTTCTCCTTTCCATTCTCGTGCTGCAACGTCTGTTCTCCTGATACCCCACCAGGTCCTTCGGTAACCACCTACGTATCCTTCCGCAGCGGTCTCGCCGCTGCACATGGAAAGCCGCGTTCCTCTTGCTATCTTTATAGCGATAACGCTATTCGGGACAAAGCTCTTGCGCCAGCTGCAAAGGTATCTCGGCTTAAAAACGGATATGGGTCGTATATGATTCACACAGGGCTTGCAAATTCCGCTGTAACCGGAACAAAGTTCCAGATGAATAAAGAGGGTGGAATAAAAGCATGAATGCAAATATTACAGTTGCAAACATCATCCTTTTCGCGTATAATTGAAATTAGAATTTCACGGTACGCGAGAATCTTGCAGTTAAAATTTTATATCAAAGAAAAATATAAAAAATCTGAAAAAATTAGCTGAGAATGAATATATAACTATTGATATTGCAATTTATAGTATAATAAGTTGCAAAGAAAAAGATTTTTTGCATAAGTATTATTTTATAAAATATAACAGCAAACAGGTATAATAAAAACATTATAAAGCGCAAAATAAAAAAGCCTTAATAAACTGAATAAAATGTTTATTAACGTACGAAATGCTTGGTAATAACACGAGCATGAAAACACTTTGGGCTATTATTAAATATTTAATAATATGGCTAAAGCAGCAGCGTACCTGTGGTTTACTGGTAATTAAGTGCATTGCGACGATAATTGCTGTCATAATCGGAAACCGCAACGCCGCCGATATAATGATTAGTTCTATGCATAATTTGTTGCTAACTTGTATGCTACAGCTTCATTATTATAAAAAAAAAAATTAATCGCGGATCGCAAAGCGAGACGAAAGAAACAAAAATTTGTAAAATAATCTTACCGACAAAAAATACGTATCTTTACATAATAAAAATTAATATAGACGAAAGAAGACACATTTTAATATTTAAAAAAAAATTTATAATTGTTATAATCATTCACTAAATTATTAATTTCCGCAAAATTCCGAGCTTAGAGATCTCTAATTTAATATTATATACCTAAATAATACAACAAAACTATCGGTAAATAATAATTTCTTTATTTTCCAATAACAGACACGATCACGTTGAAATACTCGCTTCTTCTAAATCGAAAAACAGCTACGCGGAGGAAATTGCTCGAGACCCACGACGGTCGACTTTGCAATGCCGGAGCTGGAAGTTACGCGCGCTGGAACTCCCTGCGCAATTCCTGAATCACTTGGGCCGCGACGTTACTTGAGATCAAGGTCAGTGGTGCAGTGGCTGCAAACCGCAGCCACTGCAAAGTCTCCGTTATCTTTTTGCCTGCTTCTTTGCAAGCTGAGGGTGAACGGAGAAAGAGAGAGGTGGAATAATTGCGCGGATCATCGTCACGTTATTGCCCATTAGGAGAGCGCGGGGCGCAAAACACAGAAGCGTATCACGGCCGGCGGAGAGATAAATCAATGTGGCAGGATAATATACCGCTCATTCCCACGAGCAAGATCTACCCTTTTCATCTGCTCGTAATCTCTCCGATACTTCGCCGCACAATGGCAGTAAAGATCGGAAAAGCGGTTTGCTTCGTGTGCGAAGTGTGCGAGCACGAAATATACTTGAGGAAAAGTAAGTGATCTAAGAGGAAGCGGAAGGCGGACTCGGAAGATAAGTTCCCTCGATTTTCATCCCGCCGCTCTACACTTCCTATTTAAGAGTCAGACAAATGTATTGATTTAAATGCGAAGGACAAGGTGAAGCCGTAGCAATGTTTCATTCGGATACAGCGTTCGAATGAAACGCTTATGATTAATGCTGTCGACACTGCGTAGGAATGTTAATCGAGTTCGCGGCGATCGCGAAAAATGCCTCTTTTCTTCTTTTGCGTGTCGTTCTTCCCGCGGAACATACGATAAGCCTCGTTATCGGGACATCGCAGACGTCGTCTCATTAATTATCGTACTCGCACATTTTACTTTATCGATAATATTCGTCGGTGTTACGACCGGTTCATCCTCACAATCAATTACAGGTTCATCGAAATGCGCGTAAGCAATCACGACATTGGCTAACGATTAGTTATTCCCATAGTTAGCTCTAGGCTGCGCTCCGTGTTATAACCGAGTCTCCACACGCAAGCCTTGTCTTATCTAAATCTAAAAATAATCATCGTAGCTGAAACTTTACTCTTCAGAACTTCGAAAATTTCCTTAATTAAAGTTTTTTCTCGATCAAATTTTCATTGTATGCATAATCATCTCCATTCTATATTTTTCTTACAAAATTCGCGCAAATCACTCAGCACATTTTTGGATAAACAAACGTTTAATAGTTACTCGAGTCTATCAAATACACTCAACTCCAGAAAAGAAAATTCGATTCTATATATTCTTTCGATTTTCAATATCAATAGAAAAGTACTTCCAGTACTACCACTTCGAGAGACAACTGTTTCAATATCTTGGATTTCAAGATTTACATCATTGAAATCTATTGTTTCAACTTCCGTCGGGCAGACTTTTAGATAGTATGCTTATAAGGAAAGCATTAAAAAAATCATAAGCGCGTCTCTCAACGATATCTTTTACAAAGTGTAGTGTTGCAGAATAAATTAATGGTCGCACAGTAAGTCGCTGAGGTCATAACGACTCCATAAACTTTGACCTTCTCTCCTATGAAAACATCTAAAAAGTCGCACAACCGAGAATTAATCGGATGAGAGTAATTCGTTGTTCACGTTTTGTGCTAGTTAATAAAAAAGATAAATAAGAAAATACACCTGCAGTATATTTCCATTTTCAGTAAATTTCACATGCAAATCAGTCTGATTCTTTCGAGTTTATCTTGTATGATTATGACTTTTAGAAGAATAAATCAAATCTGTCTCAGATAATGCTCATTGAAACTATAAAAAAATATTACACTATTATGTAACGAATTTTAAATCAACGATAAAAACATGACCTAAAAACAATTATTATAAATTGTAGTGTGTGATTTGCGAGAAATAACTAATTTATAACTTTCAGTTATTCTGCAGTTATTCTGATCGGATCTTGGAATTAATTTTCTATAAATCTCCTTCCATTACGGTTAGTCTATAATTAATGCATATTAACTGCGCATCGCGCAATCTGCGAACGTAAATTTCATAATAAATGATTTCGCGAGTCGTAATCCTTATGTCTCGAGGCATGCATATCAATGATGGATGATGTATCATAACGAAGTGCAACTCTCGTGATAAATATAAATCGCGAATTGCGAAGAGGGATAATCCAGTTATTGGCAAAGTAAATAAACACATCGAAATGCCAATATTGCTATCCATTTTTCAAAGCGACATCGATTGTTTCCTCGATGCACGATAGGCAAAGTATTATTTCTGTACGCAGTCCCTAATGCTCTCTAATTCTCGTACACCCGATGCATGACGCAAACACGAGCACATACACCACACTCAGGTCACGTATCCAGTCCAGGCTGTGACCTACTGACACGATCCCGTGACGTCACGGGAGAGCAGTAGGTAGGGAAAGGGTGGCAAGGCTAAAGTAGGTGGAGTTCCTATCTTGACGAAGGAAATATTTTCTTCGTTATGCTGAAGTGGAAATAATTCAAAGATATAAGTATTTTCCTTGAAGTACGTGTGAGATAAAAAACTTATATGCATATTTATTTGATTATTTAAATAATATAATAAATAATAGAATCTTAATATAATTTAATTGCATTTACGTAACATTCATTTCAGATGAGAGAACATTTTTGCTCAAGTTTCTATTTATACGTATAAAAGGATTATATAACGGCTGATCAAAAGTCTGAAGTTGACATTGTATTGGAGATGTGAATTGATATCCACTTCTAGTTGTTATTTAGTTACGTAACAAGATCGATGCACTAGCTTTATATTCTGTAGAAAAATTTTGTAAAATGCAGTTTATTTTATTTTTACCTATCCCGCAAGCCAATAACCAATACATTAAAAAATAATATTGGTAATAACTTTTAAATGCTTTTTACACGCTTTTTAAATATTTTCGCTATTTTATTTTCTATTTAAATAAAAGGCAAATAAAATTTGTTTATTGAAAATTACACACAAATTTAGGATTTACATACATTGGATCTACCATTTGTCTTTTTATTTTATTTGTTTATTATTTTTTTCTAATGCAAAGAAATGTATTTTGATTTATTTTCCGTGACATAAAAATTTTTTGAAAAATATCCAAAATATTTTTTTATAATTAAACGTAATTAAAATTTAAAAAAAGTAATAATGCCGACATATTTTTTAAATTTTTTGCTCCTATGCATAAAATTGAAAAGTATAGTTTATGTTTTATTATTTCAGAAATTTTTTAACACTAATTGCAATGAATTTGGCTATATTCCGCTTGTCACAATCGACTAATTGCCACACTTGCGGACCAACGTCAGACAATCGTCCGAGAGCGACGCCATCCTTTGTCTAAATTCTCGCGCTCTTCCGCTCCGCTTCATATGTTATTTTACAACTTTTTGTAGCCTATTTACTCGTATTTTTGATAGAATTTTTCCGCGTAAGCAAAACGACCGAATTCGTCGCAATCTCATTTCCACGGAGGACGGCGGAAAGTCCAAAACCAAAGGATATGTGAAATTATCGCGCAGTCGGAAAAGGACTCTCTCCATCGTGAAGAGCTGTCAGCGTCAGTGACAGCTTCCTGGTTAGCCTTGTCGCCGTTCAGGCATCCTCATTCGGTCTGAGAACCGGCGTCAACAATCCCGCCCGCGTCATTACATCACCATCACAAGACGACGAACGAGCGTGAGCGCCACTGCGTCAGCAGTGAATGTGAATTTCTAGGGTGGAGATCAAGAAGATATATTAGGTGGAAGACTCAGAGTGATTGTAGACATCAAGGTATATGTGGGATATAGCATTGATATTAAATATCATTTAATTAAATCTGTTTTGTTGCACAATTAGAATAAGCAATTCACCAACACTTGTTTGTTACTATCTCGGATTTTTAAAAATGTCTTATAAAATTTATATGCCTACTTGCTCAAGACACTTCCTTTCAAATATGGATCCAGTGAATAATTTAGATCAAATTTCTTTTTAACAAAGACATCTCAATACTCTAAATTATAATTGCTTGAAACATGATTTTTGCAAATCAAACTTATGAACGGAGACTAGAATGAAATGTTATTTTCTAGTTTAGTTTGGACTTGTTTACTCTTGATTAGAGTCAACTGGATTTTATTTTAGAAGTTTACTTCAAATTTTTCCTATAACAAGAAACTTTGAATTTTTCAGGAAATCTGTAAAGGAAAAATTAGGGAAATTTAAGGCGCAGTGCACATTTCAAACCAAATCATAGAACACATTACATCAGAAACAGTCAAGAGTAGATGCGTCACTGTTACATGCGCGACGTAAATGCGGATCACAGTGTACATGTCCTTCCGGTTCAATAAGCGTTTCCTCGAAACGTCCCTCCGCATAAACCACCTCCGCATATTTTAACGAACGATCCGTGAGACGTCGTTATGCATTTGCATCCGGAATACCATATTTTCCAACTGCCTCGCGGAAACGCGTAGCGTACTCGCCTTGACATCATAGCGAGACATCTAAAATGTATTTTTCCGGCGTCACTTGACCTCCTTCGCACTTTTCAACCGATTTTCGCTGATGCGCTAAATGCGCTCCTGATAAACATGGATTTTTCCATCGTGTAACTTAGACACGTAACGTGCGACTTTACATATCAACAAATGTATTTATTCATCTTCAAGCACTTTTTTCCTGTCTGCTCTTCCGTCTCGCAATTAAAGCATTTAATGCGATAACATGCGATCGTCAAAAAATTGTCCTTTTAATTTTGCACGATTAATGCACGACACTATTTTTGCTGAAAACTGAATCTTTACTTTTATATCTATTTAAGCCACTGCAGTCAAGAGCAACTGTGTACTGAATTATTGATTTTTATTGATTTATGTATTAACAGCTTAATATTTCGTTTCCCTCTTTCATTCTTTTCCTTTTCTCTCTCTCTCTCTCTCTCTCTCTCTCTCTCTCTCTCTCTCTCTCTTTCTGGATATATGTCTGTACATTTGTCGATATTCACATTTGCTTTCTATTCTCAAGCCATATTAATCCTACTTTGCCAATTTGTTCTTCTATAAGCTATTTTATTCCAAGGATCGAAACTGAATCGAATCAAAAAGCAAAATGAAAAGACGCGATAATTTGATGATAATTCGAGGACTCTTTTTAAGATCGTTATCGTTGTAATTCCAGGTACTGTCAAATTCTACGAATCAGTGTTCACGGCCGTTCTATGTTTCGGATAGTCGATCCACCCCCCAGTGTCAGGCAGAACGCCAGCGAGTGGATCTATAAGGTCAGTCCTGACAGTAAAAACGTGCGACCAATGCGAAATTCACCCCGGAGGTCTCTGCCAAATGGGTCACTCCGGTGGAAAGAAGAGAGAGAGAGAGAAAGAGAGAGAGAGAGAGAGAGAGAGAGAGAGAGAGAGAGAGAGAGAGAGAGAGAGAGAGAGAGAGAGAGAGAAAGAAAGAGTGAAGGTTACGACGACGACGGAGATGTCGCGGAGCCATAAAAGTCGAAACGCTGCCCAACACGAGTGAACGTGTTTGAGACGTAGGGGCTCTAAGCGAATTACCTGGGATCCACACGTGGATCTCAAGGTGCACAGCCTTGAAAAGCTACGACGGCCGTGAAATCGATCGTCCGGCTGCACGATGGTTTCTTGTGCGATCTTGAAACCAATGTCAGTGAGAGGTCGTACAAATCACCTGTCGGCTTCAAACACCGCGACATTATTTTAACAATCACTTGCTTCGACCTTTTTCTCTATCACATGATTCTATGAGGAAATTCGCGATGATATATTTATAGCTCGAATCAACATCAAATTTGTTTTATTATTAATAAATTGACAATATCCGTCGTGATATATTTTTAAATTAATTTTGATACTTTTCGATAGACTGATCTCTTTTAATATATAAAAATACATCATAATAATTGATTTTTAACATGCCAAGTTTTATGGACCTCTTTGGAATTTTGTTGATTAATCTCAAATTAAAAAATATCGAATTAATATAAAATAATAATACGAAACATATTCTCTCAGCAAATATAAATACATTTATCGGTATTACTGAAAAATCTTATACATTAATTCAATTAAAAAGATATTAGCCGGAACATATCCTATCGTTTCAATTAGCAATATATTCATCCATTCGTTAGCTCTCTTTGTTATCTTTTAAAATAATCCATGACCTTAATTACCATTATGATATCACGTGTCGGTCGTCATCGTAACTTGCGCTCCAAATTTACACTGATTCCTATCGTTTAATGAAAGATTACCATTTTGTCCTTTATGTAAAAGGTCAAATCGATTCACCATGAAAAGATCACCTTAACAACTTTTACAGGCTTAAAGCATTTAACGTGCTCGTTAAATTTTATACCTAGGCAAAATGTCACATCACAATTAATATAAAGAAATTGCCAGTTATTGTAAAATAATATCGTTAGTGATGCAATTTTGATTTTACAACAATTTATTTCGTCGATGTGCTTTAAAAGCATATTGCGCTGTGCCGATTTTCCTCTTTGATTTCTTCTCAATATCAAAGAGTCTATTAAACATTCATATACTTGTTCTCAGATGTTATTTCTCTGGTCGAAGCAGCCAGCTCCGGATCCCAAAGCTCGTCCGTGGTTCGCCTGGTTCGCGACGGCCGTTTTCTTGTGGCGTTGGCGAAGTCGCATCACCAGGGCGATTCTGGCGGCCTCGCCTTTGAGGTTGCTGAGAAGGCGCATCGCCGGCTTGACGATCAATCAGAAAATACCGTCCGCGATGATTTTGAAGCAACAAAAACGACACAGTCTGGCGCAACTGCACAAGCACAAAACCATCAGCATACGTCGGGCGAAACGGCTGTGCACCGGCGACGGTCCGCACATGTCCAGCGCGCTATCCATGATCCAAACCGTGCCGCAGATTCACTATAGAGTCACCAGAAGCGGCCGGGTCTACGGAAGATATCCGAACAAGGTTGCCATTCCGAACGGCAACACTCAAGGAAGCCATTGATACGTCGCGCTAAAATTATCGTGCTCTCAACCGCTGTCCTTGTCTCTGTACAAATCTCATAATCGTCGTGATCGTCGTCGTGTCGTCGACGTAATATTACATTCTCTAAAATAATTGGGTAAATATATAATGTATCTTTCCTCTTGACATAAAAATTTCTTTTGCAAGAGATATGTTGCTCTTTTAAATTCAACTTACGCGTAAAAATATGTAAAAAATATCGTATTTTACGCTTTTTTGCAGAATTTAATTAATTGATTAATTAATTGAATTCTGTGAAAATTCATTGAAGTGTTTTATTCAATGAAATTTAAGAGCGGTATTAAAAAGTTTTTAATTTTGCTGATTGGTGTTTTCATTGTTGCACACAAACAAAAATACAATGATATGTAATACATAAATATGTTTTGCGAAACAAAATAATATATTTTCATTAATTTAACAATTAATTTGGTTTACGAAAATTAAATAATGTCTTATTATAATCATAAGTCGTCGACAATTTTTATGAAATAATGACAATTGCGCGGATAAAGATACTTATATTGTAGGTCAATTGCTGAGTCGCTTTATGATAAAAGCTTGCATTAAAAAATCTGCAAATATGATTACCTTTTTATTTCTTCAAAGCCATTTTTCCCGTTAATTACTACAATCTTCATCCACTCAAGCAAAATGCATTTTTCCCGACTTCTAGACTCAAACATTCTCATGAGGAAGGTCACGTCTTATTCTATTCATTTCTTTATATTCTTCGTATACTTTCAAGAGCAAGATTATTTGATAAAATTTTTTTGCAAAGAGATCATCATGAGATTAATCATTTTTGAAATTGTCATTGTATTGAGTTCTTTATTGAGCAACTAAGAATCAATAAAAGTTAGCTACGTAAGAACATCTAGAGTCGAAGTATTCCAAGTTCTTCAGGCAGTTCCTTTCATTTATGAATGAAATTAATCTAGAACTAATTTTCTTTCAACAGAACTTTAAAGTATCAACGACTTAAAAATTTTTAATGATTAAAACTACAGATATTATATATAATATTTTAGTGAATATTTATACATTTTCTTTTTTTTTTTTTTGTTAGAAATATTTTACGTATAGTGTGTACTTGTAATTCGTATATCAATAAGAGAAACAAATTCTCAGTGTTCTCAAACCTAAATTTGTAAGCGGAGCAAAGACGCTTTCGTCCAATTGAAATGATGGAACGTCTAAAAACGTCTTTCCCTAAGCTGTCGCGCGAGTGGTGTATCGCGGAAAAGCGCTCGTTGGCACAACCCAAGTAACAATGAAATGTTGCAGAACTTTCGTATCAGAGATGTGCCAATTTGAGCGGCACAATGCCCGCGGTTTCAGAATGAGTGAACGCATGGAACGTGTGCGTCGTTGAGCAGAATGGAAGGTAACTGTGCCAAATTTAATCATTCAGTAGCAGGCTGCGTCACTGACATCAGCTGCGCTCGTTGCGGGTTATTCTAGGGATTCAACGGGATATAACACTTGTGTAACATGTCATATAATTGCTTTAAATTTCACAAAACGTGTTACATATCATTATAAGAGATATATTTTCTTATCTCAATCATTATTTTCTTTAGTTTCGATTTTTCAAATCTTACGAAGGAACAAGAAGAATAAAGAAATCATCGTTACAAAAAATGTATTAATATGAATACGCATATATATAACATTCAGAATTTTTAAATATTGCATTTGCAAAAAGAAAATATTTCAGATGTCCAGAAATTTTTATTATGGCAAAATGTTTCACCAAAGAATCGCATTTTGTTGAAAGCATTTCACGAGGTTGAAATACAACGACGATTAATATTATATTAATTAGTAATTCAGCATACATACGTTATTAAAAAGCATTCCATTATCGGTACGAATAACGTTATTCAAGTGGATAATTTAAAAACTCAAGAATCCAATCTTGATATTTGTGAAAGAAAAATTCTCATTACGTATTCGGCTTTAATTAAGAACTCGAACGCGTACGAATAGCAGAGTACTCCGTAAAAAATAGTTTACGGTCGAGTGGATTAACAATTCAAATCGAAGCACACGGCCAGGAGAAATGAATAAGCTAAAATTATCACGAAGGCGGCTGCATTAATATGCGAAGTTCCAGTTTTCCTGTCTCGCTTTAAATAATTACCCTACGTGACGCCGAAGAAAATTCTCTGATGAACTGCCTAAAGACCTAATTTAAAGTTCTATCTGCTGGAATTAACGTACTGCTGGAATTAATAGCGTACGTAACATCGTACCATCTCATGAGAATGATCGTCGTTTTTCCGACTTTAATCAAAACGGTACGAATAAATTAACGGAGACAGCTTGATGAGCGCATTTAAGGATAATCAATGAAGAGGCTAATTGATTAAATTTGTATAAAAAGCCGATATCTGCACAAAATTATTGGCATTTTATTTATACAGGAAAAATAATCATTTTAACAAACTAACACGTAAAATAATCTCTCGGTAGATAATTTTATTAAATCGCTCAAACTGCTTGATTACTCATTGATGTAAGAATTATATAAATTAATGTGCATTTTTTAATACTTTTCGTTATCATCGGTTTCTCTGCTCCTTGGATTGTTTTTTTATTTCGCGAAGAATTATAATATAATTATCGCATTCTACTCTATATTTAGTAATATTTAAGAGTTGGTTAAGTTTGAAACTTCCTGCATCGCAATTTAAATGTTCTTCGACACAGAAATCTGATAAGTCGAATCTGCGAAGTGTAGCGAGGCGGAAACGTCGAAGGCAGCGGACTCGTGGAACCGAGGATCGATAAGAAAATGTCACGAAGACATTCTGTCGAGGACAGCCCTGAGAATACCGATCCGACGATTTCCGCGAACGACTCTTTCCGCTCGCGCGTGTGACAATCCCGAAATCACCGGTTTTCTCGCTGCGCCAAGATTTGCGAGCGAATTCGCCGTGATGACGGCGTACGCGCGGGGCGCTCAGCGTCGCGACGGCAGGGTCGCAGCCTCGAATGCGCCGCGAAAGTGTCCGGGGTGGGAAAGGGTGGATCGGGGGCGGCGCGCAAGCGTCGTCGACGCCGTATCGACGCCTCGACGCCCGGGCCAAGGGAGAAAAGCGGACTTCTCTGCCAGTAGTGGTAGAAGTCCCGGTCGGGGTCGAGCGAGGGTGCGAGTATGTTTGCGCGTGCATAGCGGTGTGCTTTTACGAGTGCATCTCTCGAGTGCTCTTAGCAGAGCAGGAGGAATATATAAGAACGTTGAGGCAGTGCGTCGCGTGATACGTAGAACGACGACGATAAAGACGACAACGGGCGCAACGGACGACGTCTCGGCTGTCGCTGCCAACTCGGCCGGGTTCACAAAGAAAAGTGGCGCGAGAGGGTGCAGAGGGAGAGAGAAAGAGAGAGAATATAGGAAGCTGTGACAGGCATCGGCGGAGCTGCTGGTGCACGCGATCAGGATGCGACCGAGGAGGTATGTGGTGTCGGTTGAATACGGCTAAAGATGGCAGAAAGTAATAGATGCAACGTGCGGAATATCCGAAATCGGGGCTGCTGCGTGGACCGCGGTGTCGTTATCGTCTTGCCCAATTATGTGGGGATTCGCTCCGAGATAGTCTGATTTGTAGGCATCGTATCGCTTCAGTCTCTCCCTTTCCGTTCCGTTTGCCTGACTGCGACAGTAGGATTCTAAGATGGTATTTCGGAAGCTGCGACTCGGAAAGGCGGGAAGATTGAAGAGTGTTACAAGTCTCTCCTGTAATAGAGTCTTTGCAGCATTCTAGTAATCGAGTGATCCGCAGTGAAAATTTGCGCAGTTATCTACACGGTTCGTTGTAATCGCAAGTCGTATTTTCTCTCAATGAATGCTTCACAAAGATGTTTCCTGCACGTCGAAACGCGTGCAGCTAGCATTTTCAATGTTTTTCAGTTAAGTTCTCTGTCGCTCGCTATCACACGTCTTTCGTTCCGCGACCCCTATCGCTAAGCATCACAATCCGTTTTCTGTTCAGTAATTTTTCTATAATTAGTTAATACATTAATTTAATAATTTAATAAATTCAATTGAATTTTTGTTAAGCTTACTAATTTATAATAACATTTCACATTTGCACATAATTACGCAGCATTTATCGCTTCACATATAATAATGTCTAACAATTGAAATTAATTAATGTTAAATCTATGGTAAAAAACTTGATTCAATTTTCAATAATTTAACTTAAAGCTGCTACAAAGATATTCCTTTGCTATTAAAACCATTTATTCGCGAATAAATTCATATATTTTCGAATCCATACATTTTTACTCATTTTTAGTCCACTAAAAAGTTATTGCAAAGAACCACACTGATAAATGTACACATAAAGGACCGCTAAAATTGTATGTCGCGAACCAAGAACGCGATTTTATCGTTCTGAAAATCTGCGATGTGCATTGACTCGCGCGCGCCCGTTGCTCGTGGATCATCCCTTATCGCGAGACATGCGCATGGATGGGCAAATATTCGGTTAACTAAACAAAAGAGAGTAACCGGTGCTGTGTCGGGCACAGCTTCGCCTGTTCATCATCGTGCATCCCGATAGGAGAGGCGCTCTCGCCCCGACGGTAATTGAAGAGCCCCGTCGGGAAAAGCGTCGTTCCGTGCTTTCTTTTTGTCGGTCGCAATGAGACCGCGCCGTTGATTGCCATCGGATATGAGAATGGATAAAAATAGCAGAGGTTCGAACCTGCGAGGCCGTGTTTTGATCAACCCTCTTATTCTTCGTGTGGTTGTACGGCCGTACATTGGAAACTGAATTAGATTAAAGAATTGAACTAAAGATTAAATTAGAGATTTAAATGAGTTAAGCTACTCCTGCTAGATTTCAGTCTTTATTTATCAGAAAAGAAATCTAAATATTTTACAGATTATTTCTGTGTGATTTTCGATAGTTAGGAATTTCTTCGAGTTTTCTGGATCAATTGGTTTTATGAATTGTTACGAATTACTATTGAAAAACTAGAAATAATGAATTTTTACATTCATATTGCTTATTATATCGTGTGACATATTGCAACAATTGTAATATTCATAAGACTAATGTTTAAAAAATAATTTTTAAAGGATAGAATTAAACGTGGATGTAATGACAGAAGAAGCAACTAAAAATTGATGTGTATTTTCGGCTTAATAGATCTGTATGCCGAAGAAAATTGTAAATGAAAGTGAAACTGTTGACAATGTATCGAGCGTGAATATTCAACACTGCGTTGTTCGCGCGTGCGATAAGGGAATTAATGGATATATAATTATATACGGTGATTAAATATGATAGATCTCGTTATTATATAGAAGAGCGATGTTGTGGATATAAACATAAGCTGCGATTATTATTAGGCATATAATAGCGTATAAATAGAATTGATAGAGGAGCAAAAAATCAAGATAACTTATCAGCTTGAAATGATTAACACATTAAATCTGATTTGTTACGGTTTTCTGTTATATAACATGGATTACACTATAGAAATTATATATATATTCTTTTCATAGTTATTTATGCTTCTTCTATTGCATAAATTATTAGTGTCAGGATTTGTCATATCTTGCTTTGCTCTTTGTTCGTATCATAAATTTAATTGTAATTATATTAAAGATTAAATGATTATTTTTACTGTGTTATGATAATTACTTATAAACTTGCTTATACAAAATATAAAAATACGAAATACGAAATATTATTCTATAAAATAATAAATTAATAATGATTATGCGCTGGAATAGTTCAAATCATCGTTTGACATTTCTGTTGCAATTTCCTGTCTTAATAGGCAAATCTTACATAAGTTTGTCTTCAGTCATGCAAGAACAAGGCAAATGTATGACAGCTTTGCTATATACTGGGTGTCTTGAAATAACCAATACTTTTTAAACTACTTTTATTTGATCAATTTAAAGCTGATTTTTCTCTGATAAGAAATTGAAAAAGACAATTGCTACAAATTTTTAACATTGCATTTAAAAAGTTGGTAACTAAATTTTTAATTAATTCTGTTCAAATAAAATTCATCTTAAAATTAGCTAATAAATATTTTTTATTAGTCATTTGCTTTACTAAAGCTTACTTAGATTATGATTTTTATTTTTAATTGTGACTAAAATTTAACATTAATACCGCAGCATTTTTGTTAAGCAGACAAAATATCGTTGAAAAAATACAAATAGCCAAACAAATATAGCTATAAAGATATCCTTTAGTTTCGATTATTAAGACGCCTCATACGTTCTTATAATAAAGAGAAAGTAAGTTATTACATTGTAAGGCGATTTTACACTTTAATAAAGACCGTATTGATTGGCGCGTTGATTGACATGTTTTCGGTCGACATATTCGAACTTTCCTTATTTTACTCCATTAAGCAATCAATATTTCGATTAAAGTAATAGATTAAAATAATGGAAATAAAATTAATTGTTTTATAATTTTATAATAACAATTTCTATATTATATTTATTAAGCATCAATACTTATAAATCATACAAATATTAAATTATTCGAATATTCTCAATTTTATGGACTGAAAATCAAATTATATCCACATTTCTGACTTTATCAAGTAGATATCGATCACGTTGGGATATTAATATATACGTACAGTAAACTATACATCAAGGAAACAAGCGAAATTGTTTCCTCATAAAGCCTGATACATTTTTGTTCGATCAATGTTACTGCGCCGCAGAGAAAATTATAGACGATTATTTTGCGTTCCAACAGTTTTGCCAATCGACATTTGTACTGTAAGCTTTTTTATGTTTGCTAAAAGAAGAATAAAATTAAAAAATTGACAACGGAATGACGCGTTATCGAAAACCGACCAGTAGCGGCGAAGCGAGAGACCAGCGAGCGCAGCAACGTAATTGTTTAAGCCATAATACACTCGGGGCTTCATTAAGCTGCTTTTCATGTAACAAAGTCTCGAGCGTTGCGTGTCGGTGCTTACGACGCGTTGCTTATAATTAAGCAGGCATTATGGACGATAATTACGACATGTATCGATCTTCGAGTTGATTACATCGCTTTCATGTGGGTAACCGCCCACACGTCGGTCAGAGTTGCAACTGGTTTTGAATTGTTGCTGGTTGTGAGTTTGTTAAAAGGCCAATCTAATGGAAAACATGATATAATGCCGTGGGAAATGTCCAGTCAAAGATTTAAACTTGTCGAGCTTAATCTCGAAATTTAACAAATTGTATCTTCGATGCTCTTTATTTCACAAAAACGTACGACAGTACAATCGACACTGACTGTGAGATTTTTTTTTTAATCAGTTAGCAATCATATAACTTTATACATTTCTAAATAATGAATAAGTAAATAGAAAAGAAATTGCAACGGCGAGAATTGCCACGCTTTTTCATTACATTGTCAACGGTGTCACGTGTTATCGCATCACCTCATCGTACACAAAGTGCGGCAGCTCCACTTTAATTCGGGAAACGCGATGGTCTCGGCACGATGTTACACGATACACCCCTCCATTCAGGATCGACTTAGCTAAATTATGAATGGCGATCGATACCTAGGGAGGGAAAGCGTTGTGCGAGTCGTTTGCGGAGCGTTCCCGTAAGAAGAGAAATACGTGGCTTTCGCGGAAAAATAAAAAGGAAGAAAAGTAGATATATGGCGGCAACGTGTATTATCGACACGAACGATCCGTAAAGTTGTCTAATACCCTCCATCCACATTATATTATCCGACCGATCTACCCTTCGGAATGCAATTTTCCCACGTCACCTCCATTCTATGGCCAAGTTAGGCTGACACACTGACCCCAAAATTGAAAATTGCGTCAGTCTTGGTTTAGAAATTATTATTACTATTCACAAATAACAATGGTATTTGCGAAATCAAATAAAAGAAAGTATTTCTTCTTGACACGTTAAAAAAACTATTTAACACTTAAAAAAATATCTTCTTGCTTTATTTTAATAATTAATTAATTAATTATTATTATATAATTAATAATATTATTATAAATTAACATTATATAATTAATTAATTAATTATTATTTAATAGAATTGCACAATATTGCTATTGGAGAGAGTAATAACTCAAAAAAGTTCTCAACAAAAATTTCGTTTTTATATTATGCACATGAGATTAGTAATTCTAATTATGTAAATGATTAGTTTCTCGAAATTTACAGTGACACGGTGACATCAATTGTATACCAAGATCCTCGAATACACAATCTCGGTATCGAGGACTCATTTGCCTAAGGACTTCTGACATTTCTTTCCGAGGATACGAAGTAGTCTTAGGAAAGTACATAACGGAAGAAGGCAAGCGTGCAGAAGCCGAAGGTGGATCAGTGCAAGCTTTGAGAAGATCCCGGTACCTGGTAACGGGAAGATTGCGAAGAGGGTGAAGGATAAAAGCATCTAAGGGCAGGTGGGGGGATGCAGCTCGAAAGGGTGGCGGCATGGAGGAGCCCTCGTTGGAGGCTCTCATGCAGGCGATCCTTATCCTCGTGGTCGCCATCGCCATCATCTTGTCGAATCTTCTCATCATCGTCTCCTACCTCAACTTCCGCGGTAAGCCTTCGTATTCGTGTGCAGTTTATGTTTTAACGTTATATTCATAATGTTGACTTTGGTTGCCGTAGCTTAGGCAAACGTGCTTAAGTGCATCCTCTCATTCTCTCTCGTGTATCACACACTATCTCCTTTTAAAAGTGTAAACAATACAATTATTTTATTAGTTGCTTATATCGCATGCTGTCGATGAAATAAATTGGTCAATAAAATAGGCCCATGCGTTTCAATGTTTCGATCTGATAAATCCTACAATCGCCTTGATTAATTACCACCAATATGGACTGTTAATTAAAATAAAAATAGATTTGCTAATCTAATCGTTGCGCCAGCGAAAGAATTGATAATGATGAAACGTCACATTAGAAACGATTTATTTGCAGGCCCCTCCGAGGTGATAAATTACTATTTGTTATCACTCGCCTCGGCAGATCTTCTGTGTGGTCTGTTGGTGGTTCCGTTCTCGGTATATCCGGCGTATTTACGAAGATGGGTTTATGGAGACATCGTGTGCCGACTCGTCGGTTACTTGGAAGTCACACTCTGGGCGGTATCAGTGTACACCTTTATGTGGATCTCTGTAGATCGCTATCTGGCTGTCAGGTAAATGTCTCTCTCTCTCTCTCTCTCTCAATTACAATGTTAACATAATTTTAATAATGCCAATAACGCCTGCCGTTTCACAAATTTGACAGGAAACCATTGAGGTACGAAACCGTACAGACGAAAACTCGGTGTCAATGCTGGATGGTCTTCACGTGGATCAGCGTGGCGATGATGTGCTGCCCGCCCCTACTCGGTTTCAACAAACCGATTTTCGACCGCGAGGCCTTCATTTGCATGCTCGACTGGGGTAACATGGCCGCATACACCATCACACTGTCCATCCTCGTGCTGGGGCCGTCGGTCATCACCATCATCTACACGTACTTCTACATCTTCTCTATGATGAGGCGACTAAAGTCCGGCGTGCTAATTCACGATAAAGAGTACGCGACAGCGCTGTCGGAAAATCTGAGCAATCCGAGTCACATCATGTCTTTCGTCTTAGTGATGGCTTTCTGTGTGTCATGGGCACCGTATGCCGGGCTAAGAATATACGCGGTCTTTAACGGACCCCCTCAGGTAATGATGCGATCGCCGTGCGATCGTTTTATCTATTGAATTGATATTTCAAAAATTATACATCTTATATAATAATATCGGATTGTATATCGGATATATTTCGATTGTGCAAGCTATTCCGCTATTATGCTCGCGTATTGTGGAATGGCATATTGCGAGTGTAAAAATGATTATTTCTATTTAAAAACAATCGAGACATTTGTGATTCTTGATATAATCGTACCTGTTTGACATTGACATGGTTTTAAAATAACTTTAAACTTCGTGAAAAGAAGCATTGAAAATGAGACGATTAAAAATGTAGGCCAACACGTTGGTAAAGCGGAGCATGTGTTAATAAAGAATGCTCGCTGGTATATAAGCGTTAGAAGTTCACATACAAGGGCGTAACTTCGTGCCACACTGCTACAGAATATTTCCCAAGTATCTATGTACGAAATCGTGCCATTTTTTATTCATTTAAAGAGATTTCTTTCTTACTTGTCTAATTTTTAACTAATAAGAAACAGTTCTAATTCTCGCTTTATTAGAAGGATACTAATTCTGTTCTATCATATGTATAATAGCCATTAAAAATTCGAATTATGCACTGCAATTATTAAAATTGTCCTCAAAGACGCTTGATTATATTAACAAAATACCTATAAAAGATAATTAGAATTTCAAGTTAAGAATTGCAACAAAGATAGCTCATTGCAGCTTATATGTGATATAAATATGAATAAGAATTAGCATACACTGCTCGACAAAAATATAAGACACTTCGCACTTATTTATATTCTTTTGCAAAAATCTATGCAAGTGTATATTTCATGCACGCTATGTGTAATTGACCATTTTCTGAATAGATACACAGAATTTCAAACTCGGCGGAAATACAACACAGAAGTCAGGGAAAAAAATGTAAACAAAGGCTGACGGTGGTTGGACAGAATTATAAGACACTTGATTTGTTTGACATTCTTACACCTCCTATCAGTAGCTATTCGACTTCTAGTGGATATAGAAATATAAATCAGCAGTATTTTTGATAATATTAGTGCACGTATTCAGGATAGTAACAAATAATGCCTCGTGGGACCAAACTAAATCAAAGTGAAGTCGACCGAATCATCCTCTTGCACTCAGAAAACTATAGCATCACGAAAATTGCGAAATTATTGAACAGAAGTTGGTGTGTTATTTATAATGTCCTTAAAGATCCAGAAAAACCTATGGGAAAACTAAGAGGAGTGGAAGACCCCGTGCTGTATCTGAACGCGAAAAGCGTAAAATTTTGCGAATTGCTTCTAATTTCAAGGGAACTGCAAGGCAAATCGCCGCAGAAGCTGATGTCCACACAAATTTGAGAAACGTGCGTCGTATTCTACAGAAGAGCAAGCACCTGAAACGCAAGAAGTTGAAACAACGGCCTCCTTTAACCGAACAGCACAAAGTAGGAAGATTGGAGTTCGGTCGTCAACATGTTCACTGGATGAAGAATTGGAAAAAAGTCATCTTCAGTGATAAAAAAAAGTTTAATTTGGACGGGCCTGATGGGTGGAACTTTTATTTCTATGATTTGCGGAAAAATGAAGAATATTTAAGTCGTCGCCAAATGGGCGGCGGAAGTGTTATGGTTTGGGCCGGTATTGGTTACCACGGAAAAACACAAATAAATTTCATACCAGGCCGTATGAATAGCGAAAAATATATTAAATTAATAGACGAACAATTAAATAAGTATGCAGGTCATATTGCAAACCAAGATTATATTTTTCAGCAAGACAATGCAGCTATTCATACCGCAAAAGCTGTTCAGAGATTTTTTATTTCAAAGAAAATTCAAGTTTTAAAATGGCCTGCCCGTTCACCCGACCTGAACATCATAGAAAATATTTGGGGAGATTTATCCAGAAGTGTTTATGCAGGTGGCAAGCAGTTCAACAATATTAATAAACTGAAAGAGAGTATTGTTCATAATTGGAACGCGCTACCACAAAAACGTATTAAAAAATTGTATAAGACACTGCGGAATCGGTTGTTAGATGTGATACAATTGAAAGGAGGTTTCACCAAATATTAATATAATAGAATTTGCCATTTAGAGAGAAATTTTCACAGCAGAAATGCTAATCATGGATTGATGTCTTATAATTTTGTCCAATCATAAGTCGTCTATGTTCACGTTTTTTTTCCTCACTTTTATATTATATTGCCGGCGAAGTTGAAATTTTGTTTACTCATCCAAGAGATGACAAGTAATAAAAATGGCATATGAAATGTACAGTTTCTTGTTTTGAATATATGATATATAGATATATACCAAGTGTCTTATAATTTTGTCCAGCAGTGTATAATTTTGCCAGCATTTTTAGTCTAATCCTTATTTTATCCGTCGCAGGTGCCGTTTTTACATTTTGCCGTGGTGTGGCTGGGAATCATGAACAGCTTCTGGAAAGCAATCGTCCTCAGCATTCTGAGTCCCCAGTTCCGGCTGGCCGTACGAGTACTCTGCCTCACCATATTCTGCCGGCACAGACGACTTCCACCGGAACTCCTCGGCCTTGACGACGATGACTAACGCCACATCGACAATGTCTACAAGAAGCAGCACTTACGTTGCATTCTATTCTATTTGCGGCGCGTTTCTAGATCGTCGCTCTTATCTCTATCCAAGGATCGTCCTCGCATCTTGGCACCACTCGCAAGATATTTCTTTCAAACTTCAAACTTTGCGCTCTATGGTACATAAATCAATAAAGATTGCAGCTTATAAGTATTGACACTGGCTCCAAAATTCAGTTGAAATCAACAATTTTCACGAAAATAAAAAATGCGTCACAAATAATGAATTAACCAAAGAAACAGAAATGTGAAAAAAAATTTTTTAATATTGTGAAAGAAATATTACAAGGATTAAATTTTTCGAACATTCTAGCGGGTAAAGAAATGTGAAATTTTAAAAATTCTGTTTTCTATCCGTGGAAAATTAATTTTTTGTAAAGAACTATCATTGTATTATCTGCATTCTTTATCTGTATTGATAAAATAGTAAAAAAATAGATATATGTATATATAGTTATATAAGATGTAAATTTATATATAGTATGTTATATATTTTTTCTTGGAGATTTTTTAGAAAGATTTTCAAGCAAAATTTTTCCTGCTTATAAAAAATTTATAAAACGCTAAAAACCTTAAGATACGAAGGGTAAATTTTAAGGAAACATAAAAGTAAATTTGAAAAACTCTATTATTCGAGCAAATAAGTTGCACTATCTTGCTCATTGCAATATCATAAGAACAATGCTACAGAAATAGTTAAAAGATATTCTCTGCTAAAAAGTATTATATTAAAGCAGGTCTTATATACGTGTCAGATATTATAGATAGCTCAAAATATCACTTGTATTGAACTGTAAAAATAATCAAAACTATGATCAATATTTAACGCACTCAATTTTTATAATAAATTATTAAAAAAAAAAAAGATTATGGTTTATTATATATTACGGTTTATTTATACGAAAGAACAACGCGCAACATCGTAGTGAAAAGATTGCGAGTGGTGTTCCAAATTTTGCGAAATATGTTGCCGGCGGAATTCGGCGACTCCGCCGACGCGCGTCCATTTCTCTAAAATAATCTCGCTTCGCTCAAAGACGCTAGAGTCCGTTAATTAGAGTCCCGTTAATCGGGACGTTTTTCTGCGCCGTATACGAAGATAAAAACGGTGAAACGATGAGTCGCGCGCGTTCCACGCGCATTAATCTAAAACTAATCTTCGCCTAGTTTACATCGTAAGACCACGCTCAATAAATGTCGCAGCGAATTATGCGAAAAAAACGTGACTTACTGATAATTGCTGCACGAGCAGGCCGCAGATTCAATCGTAAAACTGATCCAGAATATATGCGGGGAGAGAAATTTAGTCAATTAACGGAGATGCCCGTACGAATGTGACGCGTCGTCGGCGACGAGTTTTGCATCGTCGAAATGTCGTCGTGCCCGTAGAATGCCCTCGATGGAAGATAATCGAGTGCCAAGCGTGCAAACTTTACGCTTTTCTAACGCGCTTCCTCCTAGCCGCCGGCTTTTCCCAAACTTCCCCTTTCTCGTCGAGAAGCTACGGAAAGAATTCATCAAATCAAAGAATTTGCACGTTTATGCCGAGTAATGAGCTTATTTCATTCCCACTGACGGTGCATTTTGGCACCAAAAAATATAGTCATCCATCTATATTATAATTACCGAAATAAAATAGTTCGTATAATTAGTTAATTAGAAATGATAGAAATTTGAAAATATTAACGGCATGCAAATAAGAGAGCTATATATGTTGGTAACTGCGAGTCCACCAACTTATGTGCCGAATGTTGAGAAATTGCGCGCAATATTCTAGTTCGCGATAACGATTGACGAATTTAATATCTCGAATAATTTTCTCCGCTCACCGAGACTCGCTTTCGTAGCATACGAGCTGAAATTCGATTGCTCAATTATCGAATAGCAAATCTTCCGACGAGGGAGAGGAAGTGTCTCTCTCTTCAAGATCTAGCTGGGCTCTCGTTGGCTTTCTTGACTTACCGGGTTAACAGAGAGTACTTTCTCCACGGAAATCAAAATATCGTCGTTTAATCTAATTCTTAATTCATATCACGCAAGTTTTACAGGCATTCTGACTCGGCGTCCGCTATAAGCTTTATTACTAATCTTGTACAAAATGCTATATACGAAATCGGCTAGTGGCATCTTTTTTGCATGAGAGCGTAAACTATTGCGTCCAATTTTCGCACGTCTACGTAAATCATGACGACTCGAGGCGCAATTTCGAGAACTTGATGTTTGGACAACCTATGTACAATTCATGTATGTATAATTCATGAAGTTGGAACTGGAACTGAGTACTCTAGGAGAAGGCAAATGAAAAGAGCATGTAGGAGCTATAGAAAATCGCGGTTTCGGAAAGCAATCTCATATGTGAAAGAAAAAGAGATCTTTTCGACTGCTTAAATTTATGCATAGCGCAATCAACAATGCGAGTGCAAGACACAGGCTAATGTTCTGATTTGCCTTCTAGTTCATAGATACTGAATATTTTAAACAATTGCAATTTGTTAAATTAAGATTCAAAGAAAATATACGCAAACATTTGTTCAAAATTATAAAAAAAAATGTTTGTGTATATTTCTGATCTAGAAAAATATAAAAAAAACGTATTTAAGCGCTTATAAAAAAAAAAGAGCGTAATCTAAGCGCTTAAAAATAAAGATCGTAATATTAATGCAAAAGAAATTACTAAATCAAAAAGAGATTTTCATACGTTTATTGTAGTTATGTAGATTAAAGAATAAAATTTAAAATTGCGGGTTGAATGATTAGAAAATATAAAATCTTTTATCTAAATTCACAAAATTTTTTATCTCACAATCAGTGAAAGAATTGTCTGTGTCTTGCGCGAAATCAAAGGTTTCGACGCAAGGACTAGCGGACGTGATCAGATTTGTGACGCCTACTATAAATAGCATAGAATTGCTAGAATTAGGCGTAGCTGAACTGCCACGTAATGTCGCTAAATTGAAAAGAAAACAATGCAATTTGTCAATATCTCTTCTATGCTCCTGAGTAGTGCTCGCGTGGATGTGTGGGCACGTTCTGATATTTCCGACGAACATTAATTCTGTAAATGAGAATCAATATGCGAATCGGTGTCTAGAAATTTTCAGCTTCTATTTTTTACTGTAGATTCTAATATGTTTCATTCAAGTATAACACTTTTCTCTAAGAAATTGATCCGATAGAAACGCTTAACGTCGTTTAATTCATCACAATTAAAGGATTGAAAAAGCATAAAAATGCTTCTCGATGAATGAAGAAAAACAGTCCGAAACGTCTGTTCGTTATCTTAAATATAGAATGGAAATATTTAAATTGTAAAGTACAAATATCTAGACAATTAATTATATGATTTCAAATAATTTATTTTTGCACATAATTTTTGCAATTTTAAATAAACTACCATATGATGGTATTTTAAAATAAAAGATTCATATACCATTTCATTACGTTTTTAATCAAATGTTTATTAATGTTAATGTTATACGAAAAACATATTTAAAAATCAGCAAATATAGATGTTAGATTTCTGAGTTGTTTTATTGATAGATAATGCAATTTATTTAACGTAACGAGAAGACGTAAATGATGCTCCAGATGGTACGAGTATTATGATATCTTAACTATACAACGGAATCAAACAAAACTATCGACTATCTTCTAATTCGAGCGTTAGCTGTGTTAATCGGCTAATAACCCGGCTAAAAAGTAACGCAGATTCGACCTGTAACTTGAGAAAAATTTCGGGGAATGTTCGAAGATCTCCCAAATCTCATAAGATGTAACGAATTGTCGTACGTTTTCGTATATTATCGAAAATTGTTATATGGGTTATTGCAGTACAATGAGTAACGGCGATGTAATCATACAATAAATTACTTTAGCTCAATGATGAAGATAAAATATTGCATTACTTATTGCGCTGAGAATAATGCAAATAAAAATAATAAAAGTAAGCGTAATTTGTGTTATTAACGTCTGGCCCCAAAAAAATATTTCCCTAAAAAGATTTCACGAAACTGCGACAACTTTTAGCCGGGCTCGGCTACGATACTTTAACAGATTTTATTGCGAATATCTCTTTGTACGTATAGAATTGCTCGTGATCCGGTTCTTTCGTCCAGATCCGAATATCGTAAGCTTTATTCCTGTAATTTAGCTTCGTCGGCGCACAGTGGTTTGAGATAGTTGTATAACATCGAAGAACTTCTTTCTCCACAGATGAAGTGAAAATTTGGTTCTATTATTTTGTTATGATTAAAATTATATTCTATTATAATAAAATTTCTATTTATAATTAAAATCCTAAAGTTACAATCAATAAATTTCAAAAGTTCTTATCTTATAGACCTGTCTATCTGAGACACATAATAATTTTTGCATATTGATTAAATTTTTATTTGCATTTTTCTCAAGAGCAAAGAAATTACAAACATATTATGACATTTTCTTACATTTGTTATAATTTACATATCAAGTAACAAAATATAGATTTATTTTAGATAAAAAATATAAACGTTTAGTACTGACAAAATTTAACTATAATATTTTTATAAATATATATTTATTGAGTGAGACAATGATTTCAAATAGAATAATTTTTATAATTTTGATTTCAATTCGAAGTAAAGCCATTTACAATGGTGGCACATTATAATTTTAAAGTTAAGCGATAAGAAATAAATCTCGCACCACTCTGCACTCGCGAAATCGCCAAAATCGAGCAGTATTAAATTCCTCAGCAATTACGACATTCTAAACACGTGAAAGTCGCTCAAGAGAAAAGTGCTGAATAATTGCGCGTGCAAATGCAAGATCGCAGGACCGAAGAAAAGATCGAAGTCGCTCGAGTATATGTTTATTGCAGCATATACACCGACAGAAATGGATAATCTGATAATAAAAAGAGAAACAGATGACGAAAAGGACGAGGAAGAATATAGAAGAAGATAGAGAGCGAACAGAGTTGGTCCCTGGCAGTTTCCCGGGCGGCCTTCATTATTAACGATTAATTACATTTTTGTACCTAGCTGCTAGTTTTGTACTAGTTTTGTAACGTACCTCACCATGAGCGTGCTGTTATTACATGTTTTAACTGATTGTTCGCAAATGGATCGTTTTGATCGATCGCGTGTATACGTTCACGATTATCTTGGTACCGCGATCGACGATTTTCGCGCAGAATCGAATTGTATGCTTGATGTGGTAACTGCAAAAATCGCATCACGAAATTATCGTATTTGTTAATCTTCCGGAAGACGTATTTGTGAAAAATAAATGTATAATTTATTTAGTAAATTAAAGGTGCATTGATAGATTCTTTAATTAATTTGAAATCGATTTTTTTGGCAAAAATATAGAAACACCAAAATTTTTCAAAAAAAAAAACTTCAAACTAAGTAAATAACAAAACAATATTCTTCAATCAGATTTTTTACTTTAATAATTTACTTTAATAAAATTTTAATTTGTAACTCTAGTTACAAAAGTATATCGTATTTTACTTTGTTTTATTATGTAAAAGCAATAATTGGAAAATTGTAATAAATAATGAGTTATTGCAATATTTTTGTTAAAAAATAATTGATTCTAAATTAACTGAAAAATCTATTGTAAAAATATCTGTTGATTTTGAGACACTATATACATATGTCTAACAAATACCATAATTTCCGGAGGACTAAAAAATTTATGACGTAATTTTATCATGTTAATTTATTTACAAATGTAATATATTTGTTATGTGACCCAACGAAACATTTTTTTCTTGATATCCGCAGCAAATTTATCTCGGAGTTAAAGTTTTAATATGTATCATAATTATAATTTAACATACACGCATCAGCGGTTAAGATTACCACATTTAGTATATAAAGTAGAAAGTGGCGTTTTGAAAAATTACTTACAGATCAGGAATGCTTCGCGGTTTTGAGCAGCGCAAAAAAGAGACGCAAGTTGCAATTTGCCGACCGCATGAGACGGTTTACAGACAACATCACTTTTTTATTGTCTAATTGTTATATACGAAATACATGTAACATAATTACATAACATAATATGAATAGTTGTTGTTTAATATATAAATTAATATAAAACGACTCAAAGAAAAAGTTATCGCCAACTAACTGCAGGACAATCTAAGAATGATAAAAAGTGATCAAGACATCAGCAAACAATTAGAAATTTTTGTCACAAGTTAAGTTTACATTAAATATAACATTTTATTTTTATTTTAAAAATTATTCCTAATTATTAAATATCAACTGCAAGTTAATATTTCAAGGGAAATATTAAATGTGTAAATCTATATCCGACTTTGGTATTTATGTTTTAAATAAGTAAGTTCGAAACGAAGCAAAAGCTACGTTATATTAGTTATCTTCTAATGCGAAAACTTTTTGATGCAGTTTGTGAATCGTTTTACTTGGCCGAGAAAATGTTAACTCGCGTGTAGGCAATCAAAATAGAAATAATAAGCGATATTTTTTAAGACGGGCGCATTGTAAAAGCAGAACAAAATGAGTGCCATTCTTAATCGGTTCTAACAAAATACGGAATGTTATCTCAATATATATTTTGAAAGTAAACTTTGCATAAACAATAATATGTTAGTATAACATGTGACGTGCACCCGTCTTAAAAGTATATTAATAATAGAAATAAAGAAAACCGCGCGCGAATCGTCGTAGAAGCAATCCCGATCCGAACGTAACAATGAGTGTACTAGATATGTCATGATGATAACGTGATATGATTCGATGATAATGGTACAATATTAACGATTATTGTCCTAGAGATTAGTTTAGTGAAAGATATTCCAATAATAAACAGAGAGGGCATAGATGCCGCATATTTCACTCGATATAAGACTCGATAGCATTTTATTTCTTCAAAATTCCATCTTTATTTATCCCTTTTTAATTTAATTATACATTTGAGTATAGAAAATTAAATGAGCTATTGCCCTATGATTTTTAAATATATTTGTAAATACATTTTAGTTAAAAATAGATATTAGTCACAAAAAATTATTTTATATATTATCCTATTCTACATTTCTTTACTTTCTGACAAAATTTCAGTATTAAAACATTAATGATATTTAAATTGGCTTTTCTCTAATGTCAGCGTCAAAAAATAAAAAAACTTTTATCACAATTTATCATAAGTTTATTTGCAAAAAAGATAAATTATTTACTAAAGCAGTTTTTATTATCTACTACGCAGACTGTTATTGTGTAAATCCATCTTAATTTTATTGCGACACGAACATGAAACACAACTCATGGGCTTTCGAGTGCGGCTGAACTGACACGAACTGGTACTACTTGCTGGAGGGGTTAGGGAAAGCCATCAGTCAATACTAAAGGTTGGTCAATATATACTTGATATTATTTTGCAATAATTTTAATTGCAAACAATAGATTAAATTTTAATTTATAAATTTAAAATATTTTAGATTTTTAATATATGTATTATAATAAAAATTATATTTCATAGATTGATTTCATGCATTGATTATATGTATGTATGTATATGTATGTATATGTATATATACGTCGATGTAATCGTTTTATATATATGCATATATACATCAGAGAATGATTAATTAACATCTGCAACATGTTGCGCGGACATTGATTGATTATAATGATCAAGTACATAATTCAAAAGCAGCTTTTGCATTCACAGTGGATTAATCAATAACGGCCTATATTATTTCACAAATCAGTTATTTCTTAATGGCAAATAATATCATATCATTTCAGTCAAATTGCAATTTAAACTCCGTATTGATAATGCAAATTATAGTCTTGCGAATATTTAACGATAAGTAGAATCAAAATTGTCTATTTTTAAAGACTTCTTATTTTACTTTATAATATTTTTGGAGACAGTAATAGAAGAATGAGGAAAAGTGACAGATATATAGAGCGAAACAAGGAGGATGAGTGCTGGCTAAAAGGCGGAGAAACGCAGTTAATGTCGCATTAGGGCGCAGACTGCAGAAAGGCGTGCATCGTTTCGTGGTGTCTTGTTCGCAAAAGAAGGTCTCGGAAGACTCGCGAGATGACGGAAACTAGCGACGAAGCCAGAGTAAGCAGAATTGCAGAAACCATTAGTAATAGTTTAGATATGTCTATTTACGAGAATAGCTTAGACAAGTGTTATCGATTTATCCGAGCATTATGCCTGGTTCCCATCGGTACCAGGAGCAACAGCTACCGAATTACCATATTTCTTACGTATGCCTGTGTGGATATAAAAATGTATGCATATGAAATGTCATGCGAGATATATTTCCGCTTTTTAAAATCTTTCAAACAATAATATCGGTCAAAAAGTTGGACGTGTGCCCTTTAGCGAATTTACGGTAGAACCTGTCAGGAAGATTTATTTTCTAACTTTGCGAAAGTTTCCAATTTGCAACTTTATCTGCCAAATCGCACGTGCCGAAAACAAACTAATAAAGTGCAACGCGCAACTTTGCACGCAAACGACACTTCTACATCGGATACGTAGAAAGCAATTGCGTGTCGGTTGAATCCAGAATTTCGTACAATGTTCTATGTATGTAAAGTACGATCAACGTGGCTTATTTTGCGACATCACGTGTGTATAAATGTTGTATTAAGATTTTGCAAGTCATATCCGTAAACAGTAGATCGCGTGCTCGCATAATTTGATTACCATGATTGATAATCCTTTGATTCTCGTTGCATTTATTATTGCTAATCCATGGAACATTACTCCAGTATCTTCGAAATTTAGAAAATTTCAGCATGTACGTGAATGATTGTATGCAAATTGCGTATCCTCCAACGTTCTGAGCGTAGCATTGAATAAATCAAATTAAAAAAAAATATAGCATTTGATAACAAAATTTGAACACGTTGAATTCTTTGGCAAATTAATTACTGCGCTATAATTCCGTATTCTCGTAACAAATAAAATGTAAATTTTAATTTTAGTGTAAATTTAGCTATTTTTAATTCACAAATAGTTTATACACATTAGAATATCTATTAGCTCGCTGCTACTGTCATATCTTACATGTCCAATATTTTCTAAATGTAACAAAACACTTTTTACAATATAATATGTCTATTTTACCAAAAAGGTCTTGAGATTATTTTTAAATAAACTCGCAGCATGTAGAGTGTATGGCATATTATTAGCTAGTAGTAAAAATAGTTGTTATCAAAGATCTGATAAGTATCTGAACGTATAATTTACGTTCGTTCGTGCATGACTTCGCGTCTATAGGAATTGCTACATTTGCTGCGACTACATTTGCTGATTCCTAAGGAAAACATCTACGATATAGTGATATCGACTACCAAGGGTCGAGTCGTGCGGAAATTCCCACACGACACGAATGGTGCGTCGAAGGGCGGTGCCAGACACGAAATCGTGGCACTGTGAGCCATCCCCTTTCACCACCTTGCGCGCCTGTAGAAATTTGCTGTAGATTAGGGTAGCTTTCAGTGCAACTTGCACCTCTCTACTCAGTGAGCTTTGAACGTAGCCACGTGTCACTTTCTACCCGTCATGTTCGTACAAGGACCGCAGATTATCAAGCAGAAATCGGACAATTCCGAGAACGGTAGCGACGAGGAAGGTCCTGAAGATGCTCTCCAGGTTAATGCTTCGCAGAACCGACTTGATATCAATAATATTTCGAATAATAAAAGAAAAATACCATTCGACAAATTCAGTTGTCGCCAATAGTGGCAAGAATATGTTTCATATGCATCATTAATTTTGAACGTGTGCTATCAATAATGCATATTGATAATATATTTATTATTAGCTAAAATTATAAATATTGAGTGTTCAAATTAATATGCAATTAGTTCAATTAAATGCGCACTCGTATTATAGATTCGATAAATTTAAATGTAATTGAATATTATTAATTCTTGCACATTGTTGACATGTTATAATATCATCTGTGAAAATTATTGCTGTACTTACAGAAACGGCGGGAGGAATGCGAGAGAAAAGCGAGACGGGGGGAAATGGATCCCCGGCTGGAGTTCGCTTTTCAGCTCTTGATGGATGCGACGCAATTGTCTCGTCACGAAGTTATGGATAACGTTTTTGAAGGTGATATGCTGGATGAGATCAATCAGTTGTTTGTGCCTCATATGAGATCCACTCTTGTTTGGTACTATCAAGAGGTTGAAGAGCCCGAACCTGCGACTGATACGGTACAAGATCGTCAATTTTTAAACAATTTAAACCACAAATAAATTAAAAAATCATTAAAGGTACAGCCAAAGACGGTAGCTTCTAGAGCAGCTCCAAACGCAACTGCATCAAAAGTAAAGGAGCAAAAAGAACCGAAAGAGCCACCGAAGAAGAAGCTTTTTCTAACTGACGGCTGGCAAGTGCCTTGCACAGGCATTTGTATTTTTATGTTTAGGTGAGATTACCAAATTTCAGACTAATAATTATAGCATGCTGCTTTGTGCTATTTGTCGCACTATTTTGAAAATATATTAATTATTGTTAAATTATTTTTCCTTGCGCATTATTTGTATAGAATCAGCGTGTCGAAGCAATTACCGGAGGAAGGATTCCAAAAAGATCTGTACACGGGTGTGATAGATACAATGAAAACAGGTGTGATCACTTCTATCCAGAGAGTCGTGGAGCAAGTGTTCATGGATGCGTTAGCACATCCCGGCGCGGAAGGTGAAGATGATTGCTCGATGATTAAAAGTCTTTTGCTGCCGGGTTTGAGATCTTTCTGCAGCGCTCTGAAAGGTGGGTTTTGCAAATTTCTATACAGTTCTGGACTTTTGCTTTTGTGTCGGTGTAAAAATAATTTTCTTCTCATATCACGGCAAATCGAAAAAAATAATTACGTTACGTGATAAACTATTGTGCTGTAAATATTTGCTCATATTTACATATTTGCAGTTTGCGAGAAAGTAGCACTTGAGGGCAGTATATTCAGCGACTGCGAACCGATGATGACAGAAGTGCACAATTTCGAAGACGCAAAGGCTTTCATAGCGAAAGAGAATGCCGTTGAACAAGTTGAGCAGCGAGTGAAATACTGGATTAAGAAACTCAAAGACTTTATGGCGGAAAGTAAACAAGTTAAAAGAGAAAACGATAACTCTGGACCGCAGCAAGAACTTGAATATTGGAAGCGACGAGGCGCGCAATTTAGTCAACTAGTCAACCGTTTACAGGTTTCATCATATACTTCTCTTATGACTCTCTCTAATTTTGCATATTAAATTGCGTAATAGCATATTTTATTTTATCAACTTATTTTAATGCTGTGTAAATTAATAGCTCGTATTTTTGTATATTAAAAAATTGCAGGATCACGAAGTCATTATGTCACTTCTGTGTTTGCAAGTTGCACGATCAAAGTTAATTAAAGACTGGGTTGACGCAGAAGATGAAGTGACCTACTGCTACAACGAAGCAAAAGATAACGCGAAATTTATCCAAGCACTCGAAAAGTGTTGTCATTGCCTTTACCTTGATGATCCTGTAAGGAAATTTTTTCGCAAGGCATTGCAACATAACTTAAATCTTAAATAATGCAAACATTTTTGGATTATATAAAGACTTTCATATCCGTAGGTCAAAATGCGAGATTCGCTTGTGTCGCTATTGCAGACCGTTCGACTGATATACAGCGTTTCGAGATATTATAATACTTCGGAAAGGACAAGTTCATTGATGATTAAAATCACGAATCAGATGATTGCTGCTTGTCGAGATTATGTCACGAAAAGAGGCCGGGAAACGGTTTGGGGGCAAGATCGAGTAGCCGCTCGATCGAGACTTAAACATTGTCTACGTCTAAACAAGTAATAATTAAATTTTGGACAGTAATATTATAAAAATTAATTAGTAAATTTTATTTTTTTTATTATTATTGTAATTTTTTCAAGTTTTTCGTTTTTGCGAGAGAGACAGAATAAGCGTTTAAAAATTTTTTTTTAATTCTGTTGAGAATATGAAATTTTATATAATTTTCAGTTCTTGTTTATGACAAAAAAATATACATATTAAGAAATAACAATTAATTTTCATTCAAGAGCCTACAGAGAGACATACAGATTAGTTCGATGTTCGCCAGCAGTCACAGAACAAGAATTCTCCTTCTCGGAAACCCATGTTTTCGGCCGATTTGATGCTTTTTGTGCTAGAATTCGTAAAATTCTTACTATGTTTGACCTCATACAGGATTATCAAACTCTTTTTGAGAGACGAATGGAAGGATTGCTTCTTGGAGAAGGTATAACATGTAGCTTTGATGTAGCTGACTTTCATTACAAGAATTTTTAGCTGATTTTATTATTATAACCCTGATCCAATCAACGAAAGAATATTTATTGTATCTGTATTGTGTATAAATTTTACAGCATTAGACGAGGCCATGAAAACCTTCGAAGAAGCCAAAAAGATTGCGACTAGCAAATCTTACGATTATTTGGATCCAAGAAACATTGATTTTGACACTGATTACGATGATTTCATGACAAAAACAAACACATTGAAAGAAAATATTGGCGATATTATTGAAAAAAATTATGCCGATGTGTGGGAAACGCCGCAGGGCATACGATTTTTAACACGATTTGAAAAGGTGATTTGAGTAGATAATTTCTTAATAAATCGACAAAAAATACTGATATTGCAACTTTCAAAAATTGCTTACTTTTTTTCGATTCAATCTCTTTGTTTCTGTTATAAGGTGAGCGAGAAAATACCGCTTACAAAACTGGAGGAAAAATATAACATTGTCGTGAGATATAGCGACAGAGAGATAGATCGGATTTTAAAGTTATTCAAACGGCAAAGAGATGATCCACCATTGCCAAGACACATGCCACCTATAGCTGGACGAATGACTTGGGCAAATTCTTTAAAGTAAACAAAACAAATTATGTATAAATTGAAAATATTGAAAAATTTCGAAAACAATTCTCTAAAAAGCATCGTCAAATTTTATTAGAGTACATCTGGACGAATTGACGGCGTCCGTGTCAAATCATCCTGTTTTAAAGACATTGCCACTGACCGTCGACTTGGTGAAAAGATATAACAACGCCATTGCTATTCTGAAACAATATCAGGCTGATATCGCTGAGATTTGGACGCATCAAAATTCCTGGGTCATCGAGGATTGCTTAAAACAGTTAGATTTTAAGATCAATAACAAAAACTTTTTTAAAATAGCTCTCTGGACACACATTATAAGTATTTATATTATAAACAATAAATAATTATAAAGAAATCAATTTTACATAACAGGCCACTGCTCGTAGTTGACGAGAAATCAGCGAAAGTGAAAGTCAACCTAGAAAACCGCGTCGTTCTTCTGTTTCGTGAAGCCGATTGTTTGGCAAAAATAAATTTGGAAATTCCAATTGTTGCGCTAACAATATTAGCGAAGAAAGATTATTTTACGCTGATCACAGACTCTCTCCAACTTCTGATCGAAGAATTCGTTTCTACCGCCAAGCGCGTGAAATTGGAAGTTCGCCCATTGTTATTACCGCATTTAGTTTGCGTTGCATCTTTATTAGAACCTGGTTTAACAACCTTGACGTGGACAAAGCCAGATTGGAAAGATTTCTGTCAAAATACAAAGGAACAGATCAAAACCTTTGACATTCTTATCACAAGAGTTCACGATGTGTACGATAACAGGTACGTATAGAATAAAATATACGATTACCTGTTCTGAAAATAAATTTTTTATAATAAAAGAAATATTAATATTTAAAACACCAAATCAGATTATAAAAAAATTAGGTAAAGAAGCTTTAGGAAACTATACAAAATTTTAAAAAATTATAAAAATTAATTTAATAACATAATAACTTATCTTCCTAGGATTTTTCAAGTATTGGAAAGTATGCAGAAAGTAACTCTACATGCTCTACCGGAATCCGATCAACCATGGATGATAGAAGAATTCGTAGAGAAGAACGAGGAAATATGCAGAACGGCAACAGTAGATTTACATCGTAAAAGTACGATGATCGAAGAAGCGGTGGAAGAAGTATTGCAGCTCGTTAGAAAAGCTACAGATAACTTTAAAAACAACGCTAATGCTGACCAATTTGATTTTCTTACTAATGAAGGTAATTCATATCAATTAATGATTAGCGATTGCCGATTAATATTAGTCTTCGCAATCTTGTAATTCAACTATATGAGATTTTCTGCTGAAATTTAACATTTTTTGACGCACAGATGCATCATATATTTTACAAGTGCTGTAATTTAACACATTTATATAAATTTATTTATTAATATAAATTATAAATACGAGTAATGAAAATTATTATTTTGTTAAAGTAATAAAAAAAGATCTACATCCACAAAAAATTTTCAAAATACGTTAAAAATGCAAGAATAATTTTTGTCTTGTTGGAAAATAAAGGATTAGAAGGAGAGCAAGCAACGGAACAAACTGTTCAGCAAGATTGGTCCATGGTATGGAATTACTTTGACGATCCCCATCAGTTACTGACAACACCTGGCAGCTTATCCAAAACCATGCAAGAAATGGTTCGAAACGCGGTGTCCGAGATGAGACGATATTATTCCAGGAAAATCGTGGACGTATTAACAAAAGTCACCAGAGTATCGCTAGACGCAATCAGGAAACGATTTATTCGGGAACTTGATTCGGGTAATGCCTTAAATTAAAATTCTTATAAAGTTGGTAAAATTCTTGTAATCTTTTATCGCGTCTTGATAATAACAGTATAATGCTCGATTACCTCCAAATTTCAACAAAACAAAAATTTTCAGAAAAATGTTTCTTTTTATAGAAGTCGCCCCAAATCCGGTGTTTCTATTACATGCGACGTTGATGATTCCGGCTGTAACAGTCAAACCAAGTCTAGATGACGTTCAAGAAGCGCTGTCATCAGTTGGAAAAATTATCTCGAATGTCGCGAAAGGAGTGGCACAATGGAATTCCAGAGGTAGCAAGGTAAAAAGATAACAGTAGAATTTTTTATACTATTGTCCAGTAATTATTTGTGATCCCGTTTTTTTTTTTAGAGCATGTGGAAAAATCTACCTTTTCCATCCAAACGAAATTTAGCCGACGTCGTGTTGCGGGCGCAAAATAATTCCACAAAACAGAAGGAAGAACCGGAAGACTTGAAAACTAGAAGACGAAGACTTTACAAAATTCTGTCCGAAGAGAGACCTGTATTCCCGATTCAGGAAAAAAATTTCCATACGCTGGTTATGGACAACAAAGAAATCATTAAATTGCTGGGAATGTTGAGCACTTGCACGGTGGAATTGCGACAGGTAAGGCACAATAGTACAATGAATTCTGATATTTATTTACCGAGAAAATTATTGTACCCACAGGATCTAACAGACTTTCTCGATCGTTGGAAGCCTTATAAGTTTCTGTGGAAAAACGAACGCAGTATGCGAGAACTGCTTCAAATCTCTTTGTCAGAATTTGAATCTACTCTTCGCAAACACAGTGAACTAGAAGATCGACTAGCCACTGAGCCGGATATGATTATATTCGGTACATCGATCGCTGTATCAACCGAAAAGCTGAAATATGGACTTTACACGGAAATAAAAGGTAAGTATCGCTGATGTTCTGAATATTAAGACTACGAATTTGATTATTTTAAATATATAAATAATATATTTAGAAAAATAATTCTTTATTTAATTCTGCAAATAAATAAGTAGTTTAAAATACAGAATGTTTGATAATGTCCGTCCAACCACTCGTGTGCAGGTAGAGCGCGGTAAACTGAACAGAAAGGCTTTATCATTTTGCAATTTTCGCAATAATAAATTTCGCAATAAATAATAAAAATTCAATTTGATAATTTCCTTCAGGTTGCACACATAAGATCGGTCAGGCAATGAAGAAAAAGTATCGTCGCGAAATGGAATACGTTTATGCACTAATTAACGAAATGGATCGCAAATTGGATCACCAAATTCGCGATCTCGACGACGTGCGTCTCATTATGGATACTTTGAAAAAGATTCGCGAGCAGGAGGTTGACATGGAACTCAAAATTGATCCTATCGAAGAAGCTTTCAACATAGTCACTAGATACGAAGTGCCCGTCGATCAGGAATGTTTGGAGCAGGTCGACAATTTGAGAGACACTTGGCAGAATTTATTAGCGCGAGCGCAAGAGAATCACGTGTTGCTGTTGACATTGCAACCGCAATTCGAAAATGATCTGAAGAACAATCTCGAGAAATTCCGCACCGATAACGAAATGTATTGCGAAGAGTACAGAGTATCCGGACCGATGCAACCGGGTTTGAGCCCTCGAGATGCTTCGGATAGACAAATATTGTTCCAGAACAGGTTCGACGGTATGTGGCGAAAGCTGCAGACCTACCAAAGCGGCGAAGAACTTTTCGGCTTACCTACCACGGACTATCCGGAACTTTCGCAAATCAGGAAGGAGCTGAATTTACTGCAGAAATTGTACAAACTGTATAATGACGTCATTGATAGAGTCAGCAGTTATTATGATATTCCATGGGGTGAGGTAAGAAACTGTGCTATTTGCAATTCTTCAAAAATATGTGAGACACATTAGAATATAATTATAACACTTATACATATACTGTGCGCAAATCTCTTTTCATATATAAAATATTTGTATTTATTATTAAAATGTATTTATTTTTTACTTTAAATTCTTTGGGTAAATTAAATCTTTCAATATCTCTTTTTTTTTTAATTAAACTATATCAATATAATAATTATGTAAATTATTTAGGTTAATATCGAGGAGATAAACAATGAGTTAATGGAATTCCAAAATCGCTGTCGTAAATTGCCAAAAGGTTTGAAAGAATGGCCGGCGTTCTTCGCACTTAAGAAGACAATCGACGACTTCAACGATATGTGTCCCCTTCTCGAATTAATGGCGAACAAAGCTATGAAACCGCGCCATTGGCAAAGGATTGTGGAAATCACGGGATACTCTTTTGATCTTGAAAGCGAAGGTTTTTGCCTGAAAAATATTCTTGAAGCACCGTTGTTGAAATATAAAGAGGACATCGAAGATATTTGCATATCGGCTATGAAAGAAAAGGATATTGAAGCCAAATTAAGGACAGTGGTAAACGAGTGGTCGTCTCACGAGTTGACCTTCATGACATTCAACAACAGAGGAGAATTGTTACTGAGGGGAGACACAACAGCGGAGACCATCGGCCAGCTGGAGGACAGCTTGATGGTCCTCGGCTCGCTCATGTCAAATCGTTACAATGCGCCCTTCAGAAAACAAATACAACAATGGCTCACAGATTTATCGAATACGAACGAGATTCTCGAGAGATGGCTGCTCGTACAGAATATGTGGGTCTATCTCGAAGCGGTCTTCGTGGGCGGCGATATCGCGAAACAATTGCCGAAGGAGGCCAAGAGATTCAGTAAAATCGACAAAAGCTGGCAAAAGATAATGCAACGCGCCCACGAAACACCGGGAGTTGTACCTTGCTGCGTGGGTGATGATCTCTTAAAGCAACTTTTACCACACTTGCAAGAGCAGTTAGAGTTATGTCAAAAGTCTCTGAGTGGGTAAATATCCTTGCGATAAATAATATGCGCATATCCTTTTCCTTCTTGGTTTAAACTTTTAATCATAATTTTTTATCAAATTTCAATTGTCGACATCTCTTATTAATATTTCTTGTATAAAAAATGTTTTAGTTATTTAGAGAAGAAGCGCATGATGTTTCCAAGATTTTTCTTCGTTTCGGATCCTGCACTCTTGGAGATACTTGGCCAAGCGTCTGATTCTCACACTATACAAAATCATCTACTCTCTATCTTTGATAATACACGTTACGTGAAGTTTCACGATATCGAGTACAATAAAATGACGGCCATTGTTTCATCGGAAGGCGAAACTATACAAGTAAATAATTTAATTAAATAATATATAGACAATTTTAATCTAAAATAAAAAAAAAAGATTTAATTTTAAGCAAATAGTATTTGTAACTCGTTTCAATTTTTTATCTTAAACTTGACAGTTTTGTGTAATAATTTTTAATTTCTTAAATTTATGTGATATAAAAGAAATATGCTTTTTAAAAATAAAACTAAAGTTGTTTATAATAATTTATACAGCTTGAAAAAGCAGTGAGAGCAGAGGGTTCCGTAGAAACATGGTTGATGCAGTTACTACAAACATCGCAGCTCTCCTTGCATTCGATCATTCGTAATTGCTTCAGCATGATCAATGATGCAAATTTCAATCTATTAATCTTTCTTGATAAAATGCCTGCCCAGATAGGATTGTTAGGTATTCAAATGATTTGGACGCGAGATGGTGAACTGGCCTTAGCTCAAGCTCGGGCGGACAAAAAAATTATGATTGAAACAAACAATAAGTTCCTTGATCTTTTAAATACTTTGATCGATCAAACCACGAGAGATCTTACTAAAATAGAACGAATTAAATTCGAGACATTGATCACTATACATGTGCATCAACGTGATATCTTCGACATATTGGTATGTTGTTAAATTAAACTTTCATTAGAAATATATAACGTATCAAAAATATGAATGATTACAATTGCAATGAAACAGTCAATTAATAACCGTGTATTCGATTTTTTAGTGCCGTCTTAACGTGCGATCTGTGAATGATTTCGAGTGGTTAAAACAGTGCAGATTTTATTTTAAAGAAGATTTAGACAAGACTTCCATACTTATCACCGATGTTCAATTTACCTACCAAAATGAATACTTAGGATGTACCGAACGATTGGTTATTACGCCATTAACCGACAGGTAAACACAATCATAAATTGGATTTTATCGCAGAAATTATGTTAACAGTTTTCATGTTTTAGATGTTACATAACTTTAGCGCAAGCCTTGTCAATGTCAATGGGAGGAGCTCCTTGCGGCCCGGCAGGAACTGGGAAAACTGAGACTGTAAAGGACATGGGGAAGACCTTGGCGAAGTATGTCGTAGTTTTCAATTGCTCCGACCAAATGGATTATCGAGGATTAGGTCGCATCTACAAAGGATTGGCGCAAAGTGGCTCGTGGGGTTGCTTCGACGAATTTAACAGAATCGAATTACCTGTTCTATCTGTTGCCGCTCAGCAAGTCGCTGTAGTACTTGCTGCGAAGAAGGAAAAAAAGAAGCAGTTTATTTTTACGGATGGAGATCAGATCGACATGTGTCCAGAACTTGGAATATTTATTACTATGGTAAATACTAACAAAGGAGTAAATTTAACGAAGTATAATAAAAGGCTAAAGCAAATAATTAATTTAAAAAATTTATGATTCTTGTGTAAATTATTGTTATTTTCATTATTTACATATAATAGTTAATTGAAACACAAATTACTTTGAAAAATAATGTATACAATGTAATAAATCTCAATGTTGTATAAATTGTAGAATCCTGGCTATGCAGGAAGAAAAGAACTGCCGGAAAACTTGAAGATACAATTTCGCACAGTAGCTATGATGGTGCCTGATCGACAAATTATTATACGCGTAAAGCTAGCTAGTTGTGGATTTCTGGAGAACATCACGCTAGCTCGTAAATTTTATACTCTTTACAAATTGTGCGAAGAACAATTAACCAAACAGGTAACGTCAGTGATGTTTATAAAAGAAGACAATTATCTTGACATTTTGCAACATATTGGTTGTAGGTTCATTACGATTTCGGTCTGCGAAATATATTGTCTGTATTAAGGACCTTAGGAGCAGCCAAGAGAGTCAATTCCAAGGATTCAGAGAGTACGATTGTCATGCGTGTTCTAAGAGACATGAATCTTTCCAAACTCATAGGTCATTATGCTAATTAATAGCAATTAATGTGCAGTGATTAAAGTGATTAAAGTGCACACAAACTTCTTATGCTAAAATATATGGTAATTTCTTTTACAGATGAAGACGAACCGCTTTTTATATCCCTTGTAGCTGACTTGTTTCCTAATCAAGCCCTAGAAAAAACATCGTATCCTGAACTGGAAGCAGCTATTAGTGAACAAGTGGAACAAGCTAGTTTGATTTGTCATGCGCCGTGGGTGCTGAAATTAATACAGCTTTATGAGACGCAAAGAGTAAGACATGGAATCATGACTTTAGGTCCAACCGGTGCTGGCAAAACTACGTGCATACATACTTTGATGAAAGCATTGACGCAAATTGGCGATTCGCATAGGTAAATCAATTTATATAAACATATATTAATTTATATAGTGTTTACAAATTACACAAAATATCTTAGAATTGCAAATTTTTTTTAGCAATTTTTATGAAATAAAATAATAATAATACGTATCTAAAATATTGTTTGTCAAAACTGCGAGTAATTAACTGCGGCTTAATTTCATTGACTTAACTTCCTTATTTTAGGGAAATGAGAATGAATCCTAAAAGTATAACAGCCGCTCAAATGTTTGGTCGTTTAGACGTAGCTACCAACGACTGGACAGACGGAATTTTCTCAGCTCTGTGGCGCAAAACGCTGAAATTAAAAACAGGCGAGCACGTATGGCTAGTGCTTGACGGTCCCGTTGATAGCATTTGGATAGAAAATTTAAATTCCGTATTAGATGATAACAAGACTTTGACTCTAGCCAATGGCGATAGGTTATCAATGGCGCCAACGTGTAAAATTATTTTCGAACCGCATAATATCGACAATGCTAGCCCTGCAACTGTTTCACGAAACGGAATGGTGTACATGAGCTCTTCAGGATTAGATTGGAATCCAGTTGTCACCGCTTGGCTAAAATCACGATTACCGTTGGAGCAAGAAGTTCTCGAGCAGTTGTTTGCGGACTCTTTCGCACAGGTAAATTAATCGCAGATCGTAATTATATTTTGACTTAATATAATTTTAAAAACATTTGCAGTTTATTTTTATCTTAACTTAAGGAATTATATGATTTAGCATTGCAAAATAATTGAACAATTAAAAAGATAAAAAAAATTAAATCAGTTTCTATGTTACTGCATATATTAAAGTTTAAATGGTAATAAATTAATTGTGATAAAATTTTAATGCAAAATAATTTTGTATAAAAATATAATATATATATTATGAAAATTGTAAGTATGAACTATGTGAGTAAATTTTGAATTTTCTAGATTTATTCGTGGAGCACTCAGACATTAATACTCGCTATCGATGTTTTGCAATGTAATATAGTGAGACAAATGCTTTGTCTACTGGAGGGCTTAATACCTCCCGAGGTACCAGTAGAAGAAGCCGAAGATGAAGATATGGAGAAAGACAAACCTGTCCCTGTAACAGCAGAATATCTGAAACGTCTTTATGTGTTTGCATTGGTGTGGGGAATAGGAGCATTGCTGGAAACTGCTGACAGACGGAAATACGACACGTATCTTCGAGAAAATTTCAATACTTTGGATCTACCGACTTCCGATAGATATTTAGATGCCACGGTATTCGATTTCTATGTCACAGAAAAAGGCGTGTGGGACACATGGACAAGCATGGTGACTAATTACGTCTATCCTGAATATTCAACGCCCGACTACAGCAATGTCTTGGTACCCATACCGGATAACGTGAGGGTTCAATATCTGATCGACCTAATTGGCCGTCAAGATAAAGCTGTGCTGCTAATAGGCGAGCAAGGATCTGCAAAAACTGTTATGATGAAGTCGTATATGAAGAAAGCAAATCCAGACACGACTTTGAGTCGCTCCTTCAATTTTAGCTCAGCGACCAGTCCATATCAGTTCCAAAAAACCATCGAGAGCTACGTGGAAAAACGGATGGGAAATACATTCGGGCCACCAGGTGGCAAGAAAATGTTAATTTTTATCGACGATGTAAATTTACCGCAAATCAACGAATGGGGCGATCAGATAACTAACGAAATCGTCCGACAGACGATGGATATGAAAGGATTTTATTCTTTGGAAAAACCTGGCGATTTCACTGCGATTGTGGATGTAACTTTCCTCGGAGCCATGTGCCAACCCGGTGGCGGAAGAAACGACATTCCCTCGAGACTCAAGAGACAATTTTGTATTTTTAATTGTACGTTACCTGACAATGCATCGATCGATCGAATCTTCAGCGTTTTAGGCGAGGGACATTACAATATTAAAAGAGGATTCTCGCAAGAGGTGCGTCAGCTCGTCAAGAAAATGATTCTCTTGACTAGAACGCTTTGGGAAAGGACGCGGGCAAAGCTGCTGCCAACGCCTGCGAAGTTTCATTATGTTTTCAATCTCCGAGATCTCTCCAGAATCTGGCAAGGTATGGTCGGCACGTTGTCGACTGTCATCGATAAGGAAAGTGTACTGATGCTACTTTGGAAACATGAGTGTTCGCGAGTATTCAGCGACAGGCTTACAATACAAAGTGACAAGGAGTGGTTTGACGGGGAAGTTGTGCGCGTCGTAGGCGATATTTTAGGAGAGAAATATATAAGCATGCTGGATCAAGATCCTGCGTTCGTCGATTTCATGCGGTGCGTAATCAATGAAATATAATTAACATAAAAATAATGTACAATATTAATGAATTTTGTTTAATTATAGAGATGCTCCGGAACCAACCGGTGAGGAAGGCGAAGACGCGGATGTGGAACTTCCGAAAGTATATGAACCTGTTTATGAGACTCAAGTGTTAAGAGAGAGATTAGATATGTTTCTGGCACAATTCAATGAAATGCAGAGAGGTGCTGGAATGGATCTAGTATTTTTCCCCGATGCCATGCTGCATTTAGTGAAGATATCTAGAATCATTAGACATCCGAAAGGCAATGTGATGTTAGTAGGTGTCGGCGGCTCTGGCAAACAAAGTCTCACAAAGCTATCCTCTTTTATAGCCGGATACAAGACATTCCAAATCACACTAACTAGATCTTATAACGTAGCCAATTTCTTAGAAGATCTTAGATTTTTATATCGCACCTGCGGTGCTCAAGGCAAAGGTACAACATTTATTTTCACTGATCTCGACATCAAGGAAGAGGGTTTCCTCGAATATTTGAATAATATTTTGAGCTCCGGAGTTATCAGCAATTTATTCACGCGTGACGAGCAAGCGGAGATCATATCGGAGTTGACACCCATTTTGAGACGGGAAAATCCTAAGAGAACTCTCAATAACGAATTGGTGATGGATTTCTTTTTGCAAAGAACCTGCCAAAATTTGCACGTCGTTTTCTGTTTTTCTCCTGTTGGCGAAAAGTTCCGAAATCGCGCTCAACGTTTTCCGGCGCTCATCTCAGGCTGCACTATAGATTGGTTTCAACCTTGGCCTAAGGACGCTCTGATCTTGGTTGCCAAGCATTTTCTTAATGATTTTGAAATTGCTTGCACTAATGATGTGAAAATTGAATTGGTAAACGCATTAGGATCGATACAGGATATCGTTTCAGAAACTTCGGTCGAATATTTCCAAAGATTTCGGCGTGCCACTCACGTGACTCCAAAGTCTTATTTGAATTTTATCGGTGGATACAAAAACATATATCGATCTAAGCAATACGAGCTCGGCGAAGGAGCCAAAAGAATGGACACGGGCTTAGCGAAACTCGAGGAGGCGTCGATATCGGTTGAAATTCTAAAGAGGGACTTAGCCGTAATGGAACAGGAGTTAGTTCAGGCTTCCGAGAAAGCCGAGACGGTACTTTTAGAGGTAACGGAGCGAGCAATGCAGGCTGAAGCTTTTAAGAATCAAGTGCAAAGAGTGAAAGAAAAAGCAGAACAATTGGTAGCCTGCATAGCTGATGAGAAAGCGCTGGCCGAGCAAAAACTGGAAGCTGCGAAGCCAGCGTTAGAAGAAGCGGAAGCTGCTCTGAACACTATCAAACCTGCTCACATAGCAACAGTGAGAAAATTAGGCAGGCCTCCTCATCTCATTATGAGAATTATGGACTGTGTACTGATATTGTTTCAACGTAAAATCGGATCCGTTGTGCCCGACACCACTACGCCATGCCCTAAACCTTCGTGGGCAGAATCTCTAAAACTCATGGCAAGTACAACGTTCCTGTTACAATTACAAAATTATCCGAAAGACATAATTAACAACGAGATGGTCGAGCTACTGCAGCCGTATTTTAAGATGGAGGATTACAATATGGAAACAGCTAGGCGTGTATGCGGCGACGTTGCTGGTTTGCTATCGTGGACCAAGGCTATGGCGTTTTTCCATTCCGTTAACAAGGAGGTTCTGCCCTTAAAAGCAAATTTAGCACTGCAAGAGGCACGATTGAAACTCGCTATGGAGGATCTGGCGAATGCCGAACGGGAATTGTCCGAAAGAGAAATGGCTTTACAAGCAGTCAAAGAGCAGTACGATACCGCGGTAGCGGAGAAGCAAAGATTGACGGAGGCTGCAAATGTGTGCCTGAGAAAAATGACAGCTGCGACAGCTCTGATAAATGGATTGGGCGGCGAGAAAATTCGATGGACCGAGCAAAGCGGAGAATTCAAGATTCAACTAGGACGATTGGTCGGTGATGTTCTGTTAGCGACCGGATTCTTGTCATACTGCGGACCTTACAATCAACAGTACCGCGCGAGCTTAGTAACTGCGTGGATGAATATATTGACCACTAAATCTATACCTTTTACTAAAAATTTGAATATAACAAATATGCTTGTTGATTCTGCAACAACGTCAGAGTGGACACTCCAGGGATTGCCGAACGATGAGTTATCAGTACAGAATGCGCTTATCGTCACCAAATCCTCGTCTTATCCGCTTCTCGTAGATCCGCAGAATCAAGGAAAAATGTGGATTAAAAATAAAGAGTGCACAAATGAGTTGCAAATTACCTCGCTGAATCATAAATACTTCCGGACTCATCTTGAAGATAGTCTTTCATTAGGCAGACCGCTGCTAATCGAAGACGTCGCGGAAGAACTCGATCCGGTGCTCGATAATGTGCTCGAAAAGAATTTTATAAAATCGGGATCCATCGAGAAGGTGATCGTTGGCGATAAGGAGTGCGACGTGATGCCAGGATTTATGTTATATATTACTACCAAGCTACCAAATCCAGCGTACAGCCCAGAAATATCCGCGAAAACATCGATTATCGATTTTACCGTGACAATGCTGGGTTTAGAAGATCAATTATTAGGCCGAGTGATACTTATGGAAAAAGCTGACTTAGAAGCGGAAAGAGTCGCTTTATTCGAATCAGTTATGACTAACCAGCGTTCGATGAAGGAGCTTGAAAGTACATTATTGCATAGACTCACATCTTCGGAAGGCTCTTTAGTGGATGATGAAGCGCTTATAACCGTTCTTCGTGAAACCAAGATCACGGCCGAATCGGTGAATGAGAAATTACAAGTGTCTGCTCTTACCGAGAAAAAAATTACCTTGGCACGCGAAGAATTTCGTGCGGTTGCGTCAAGAGGATCTATTCTGTACTTCTTAATAGTTGAAATGAGCAACGTTAATGTGATGTATCAAAATTCATTGAGACAATTCCTGACAATCTTCGACAACTCAATTACGAAATCTGCGAAGAGTCCTATTACTTCCGAGCGGATAAATATCATTTTGCGTCATCTCACATATGAAGTCTGGGCGTTTACTTTGAGGAGTCTCTACGAAAGACATAAAGCCTTATTTACATTGATGCTAGCCATGAAGATAGACTGTCATAAAAATGTTATTTCTCACGCGGAATTTAACGCTTTTATAAAAGGCGGTGCATCATTAGACCTCAACGCGGTGACACCAAAACCGTTCAAGTGGATACTCGATATAACATGGCTAAACTTAGTTGAAATAAGCAGATTGGAAGCATTTTCGGATGTTTTAACAAAAATTGAATTTAGTGAAAAAGAATGGAGAATATGGTACGAAAAGGAGAAGCCAGAGGAGGAAGAATTACCCTGCGGCTATCAAAAGAGTCTCGATGTGTTTCGAAAGTTATTGCTCATCAGATCGTGGAGTCCTGACAGAACGTTGTCTCAGTCAAGAAAATATATCACTGAATCATTGGGTAAAGAATACGGCGAGGCGAAAATATTGGATTTAGAAGAGACGTGGCTAGAGTCTGAACCTAGAACACCACTTATATGCTTATTATCTATAGGATCCGATCCAAGCCCTCAGATTACAGCATTAGCCAAACAAAAGACGATTTGTAAGTTTGCAATTATAATTCTTCTTTTTGCAAGCTAAAATTTTTCCTAACAATATTAAAAAGTGTAAATATATTTGCTGACAAATCTCTAACATTACAGCATTAAATTCGGTGTCTATGGGGCAAGGCCAAGAATTTCATGCTCGAAGAATGATTAACGAAGCCATGAACACGGGCGGTTGGGTTCTCTTGCAAAACATCCATTTGTCATTGCCTTTTTCCACAGAAGTGATGGATGCTCTTGTCGAAACGGAAACTATTCACAAGGTGTTTAGACTCTGGATGACAACTGAAGTGCATACTCAATTTCCAATCGGCTTACTACAGGTTGGATTTTTCATTTAGTAGACACATCAGTATGTCTCTTTCTCTCGCATAGGAAGAGGAAAGAAGAGCGATTTTGCAGAATAAATTTGAAAAATAATATTAAATGTTATGTAAAAAGTATAAGATTTTACTAATATAACAATTAAGAAAAAAGTATAAGATTTCAATATGTTTCAGATGGCAATCAAATTTACAAATGAGCCACCTCAAGGCATAAGAGCTAGTATGAAAAGAACTTATCAAGCGGTAACTCAGGACGCGTTGGATTACAGTTCTCAATCGCAATGGCCACCCTTGTTATACGCTGTTGCATTTCTGCACACCGTCGTACAGGAAAGGAGAAAATTTGGACCGCTCGGCTGGAATGTACCTTACGAATTTAATCAAGCAGATTTCGCAGCATCAGTTCAATTCATACAGAATCATTTGGACGATATGGATCCTAAAAAAGGCGTTTCCTGGCCAACTGTCTGCTATATGCTTGGAGAGGTCTCCATTTATTTGTCCATTTACTTTCATACAAGCAGTGCAATTTAGCAACATTATACTTTTCATAATTTTCTATCATACGTATTTTTTTCACACAGGTTCAATACGGGGGTAGAGTTACGGATGATTTTGATAAGCGATTATTAACCACTTTCACGCATGTCTGGTTCTGCGATGTATTGTTACGACCGGGCTTTGAATTTTATCGGGGATACAAAGTACCTCAAACGAGAAATCTTCAGGGATACCTCGACTATATCGATAGTTTAGCCGCTACTGACACACCGGAAGTTTTTGGACTACATCCAAATGCCGACATTACCTATCAAATTAACACGGCAAAAGGCATACTCGATACAATTCTCAGTGTACAGCCGAAAGAAGGTGGCGCGCAGGGGGGCGAATCTAGAGAAAATGTCGTATATAAATTAGCCGATGATATGCTATCCAAAATACCGAAGCAATATAATTCTTTCGAAGTGAAAGAAGCGCTTCAAAGAATGGGGCCGTTGTTGCCAATGAACATATTTCTGAGACAAGAAATAGACCGGCAAGTATTCGTTTTTGTCTGTCGCATAGAATAATTTTTTTTAATATTCTGTAAAATATTATTATTTACTTACTGTTAAGTCTGAATGGTGTCCGAAGTTAAGGAGACGAAGTGTAAGATGACGATGACACGTAACGTAACGGTTATAACTTTCTATTTATTGTAATACACAAAACACGTAAACACGCGCGTCGCCACACACGACTAACTAACTAACTAACTACAGACGCGACTGTGACATCTCGCGGCTTCGATCCGCGATATCCAACAATTTACAATTAGTACTAAAAATATATAGTACAAATTATCATTTTTCCTAATAATAATCTTTTTAGAATTTCGAGGGTCATCAAGGAAGTAAGAAGCACTTTAACAGACTTGAAACTAGCTATTGAGGGTACTATCGTGATGAGTCAAGGCTTGCGAAAATCATTGGATTCGATGTACGACGCACGCATCCCCGACAAGTGGTTGAAAATATCTTGGGAATCGGCAACTTTAGGGTTCTGGTATACGGAGCTTTTGGAAAGAGACCATCAGTTCAGACAATGGTGCAATCACGGCCGTCCTAAAGTATTTTGGATGACTGGATTTTTTAATCCGCAAGGATTCTTAACGGCAATGAGGCAGGTGAGAGTCAAAATTATATTAATAAGGAAGTTTAAGTTTATCCCAATTTTAGCTACAGAAAATACACAGAACAAATTAATTTCAGGAAGTGACCAGAGCACATAAAGGTTGGGCTTTAGACTCCGTGGTTTTACAAAACGTCATTACACGCTATAATAAAGAGGATGTTAAAAGTCAACCGCAAGAAGGAGTCTATGTTTACGGTTTGTTTCTAGAAGGTGCATCGCTCGATCGGAAAGCTGGCAAACTCGTTGAGAGTAAACCGAAAGTTCTCTATGAACAAATGCCGGTTATTTATATTTTTGCGATAAATACTACCGCTGGTAAAGACCCAAAATTATACGAATGCCCTATATATCGAAAGCCTCAAAGAACGGATGCAAAGTACGTGGGATCCATCGATTTTGAAACAGATTATAATCCTCGACACTGGACACTTCGAGGTGTAGCTCTATTATGTGATATTAAATAAAAAATTTGTAGCAATTTGTTTGTTTGCAAAATAATTTCAATAAAGAAGCATTCAAAATCGTATATTGATAATCCGCTTTTTTGTAAAAATTGAAAACGATCAAGTTTATCAACACGATTGAATGAAAAATACTAATAGGCAAAATAAAAAAGAAAAAGACATTTAAGGAATCAAACCTTTCAAAAAAGATTTAAGTTTGATTCCTTAAATGTATAGTACAATGTATAATATAATACTATAAAATATATTGTATTATTTATCCTAAATTGGATTATCAACTAATTAGAAAATGTATTAATACACTGTAATGTATATTTTAAATAATAAGTTTATTTTATATCCAGAATACAAGATACATAAAAGTTTTTATTGTTTCACTAATAAGAACATAAAAAGAATATTTATCAAGAAACGTAAAATTTTTTTTAAATAACAGAAAAAAAAAGGAATATTTAATAAAATAAATTATAAGAAATTCTAACAACATCATTCTGCCATTCCTCTAAAATAATATTTATAGAAAAAGAACGCATTTTCAAATCAACACTTGTTTTAATACATGACATTTATATCATATAACTAAAATATTAGCAGTCTTTTGAATGATTAGATTTTCTAACTATAGTAATATAAAAATATATTAGTAAAAATAAAAATATTTACCTTTTTTTATTTTTCTGCTCGGAATAATACATATATGATATATTCTATCATGTTGAATCTTTTATCACACAACTTAAACTTAAAAATAATAAGCAAATTTAACATTTTATACAAGTAGGATTAACAGATTATCAACTTAAAAAACTTAAATTTTAAACCTTTCTAAAAATATAAGTGATGCATAAAATGCTTAAAAAAAAAACTTTAGTACTTTTTAGTACTTTTACTCAAAATACGTTAGTATTTTAGTACCTTTATTAGTACTGTGTATTATATAAAAATTTGTTTTGCATTTGTTAATCCTATTCCAGTAACTTATTCTGACAAGAGTATTGTTAAAGAGTTTATTATTTGAAGTAATGCTTCCCAAGAAGCAATTGTCTTGTTGTTTCCTTTACCCATCTGCGTGATAGAAGGGCAAGTATTAAGCACTATTGCTGTGACGAAACATTTACCATTTGTTTCTATCTCTTTCATATTAAGTGTTATATTGGCATCTGATAATAATGTTTCTACCCTAGATAACTTGTCCATTAAGAATTCATTAGTAACATATTCATGTGAATTGTCGGAAAGTTTATCAGGAAAGATACAACGCAGTTCTTGTAATATTTTACTGCGTTTTTCTGCTTCCAAGGAATCTTTCAATTTGATGTGATAATCATCTAATTTAATACCTAAATTAACCATTTTAGATTTTATCAATGTCTGATAACACTCTCTTGCATTCTTATTCATTGTTTCTATGGAATCTGAAGATTCTTCTTCATCCTCGTCTATTTGCAGATCATTTAATCCATCCACAAGACCTTTTATTCTTTCCACCATCCTTTTTGCGGCATCATGCTTTGCTTGTTTCTTTGTTGTTGCCACTCCATCTTCCTTAAAATTAGATACTGTGCATCTTATTGTGAAAACTCTAGCATGTGGTGGTCCAACATCCCGGACAAGAATATATTCCGGGTCTTTCAAGTGATTTTCAGCACAAAGCTCCTGTAAGAATATAAGAATATAATCTCATAGAAATATATGATTATAATATTAATTATATAATTATAAAAGACAGTTACCTGTAATTCACCTATAGCATTAACAAATGGTACATTTGCTGATATTTTTGCTGGGAGCGGACTAGAATGGAATGGAGATCTTGAAGGAGACTGTGCTGGTGTACTCGCAGCTGGTAGCTGCGGATAGTTTCTATGTTTAGCAATCTCTGTTAGCATAGCTTTAGCAGCCTCATGTTTAGCATCTTTTTTACAACGGCCCATACCAATTGCACTGAGGCCATCACATGTCACTTTGTATGTAAAAGTATTTACGTGGCGACCTCCACCATCATGTATCAATTCATAATCAGGTATCATACCCTGTTTCACCATCATTTCTTGGAGAATAGAAACCGGTGTCTTATTCATGTTCATCGAAATAGAAATCGCTTCTTTATCAGCAATTTATTCAACACTGAAAATTGCGATTACTTGTTTTCAATGTTGTCCTTAGTTCTTATTCGTCACTGTTCATAGAAAATTACTCTGAAACAATAAGAATTGCAGTGTTACTTAATTGATAACTCACAATAAAACTCATAAACAAAGTAAATAATACACCATTTATTTATGTACAAATACATAGAGCAATTTGCAAAGAAAAATATATTTTACAAAAACAATTTTACAAATCTAAATCAATAATATCAGTTTAATATCAATTTAGAGATATAACTTGTTAGTATACTAGTTTGCAATACAACTGTTTTTCATGTACAATTATAATCAGCATAAATAAAAGCGTATATGGTTGTAAGATTTTGTAACATTACGTAATTTATTAACTAAATCTTATATTTTCATATATAAAGTACAAATATGTTGCTAATTACAGAGTTAATTTGTGCAATTCATTCATGTCACATATTGTAAACGATACAGGATGTGCTTTAAAACTTTATTCGATCAAATTTATAGAACTACATAGAAAATAGATAATGGAAAATAAATAAAATAAATTAATAATACATGGCGATCTAACTCAAAATCGAAATAAGAGGTTATAGAAGCACCTATTTCTAACCTATCACAGAAATAATTATAAAACTCGTAACCAGTTATACTGTATTTCGATTTTTAAAACAAATATGTTGTATTCATAGCAAAATTTCGAAGCACATATTTTCCTATATATTCATTGTACATTTAACGTTAAATAAAATCTATGAATTCTACTGTTCACTCACCTTATATGTTCCGTCCAGTTGATACATAACCTTGCACAAAAAAAGGTTAGATATTCTAACCTTTAATGTGTCTTAAATGTGCGTGAACAATTGAAGCAAAGTTAAAATATATACAGTCTTTTATATTGTTTAAACACAACAAAAATTGCCAAATGGATATCTCTTATTATCCGAATGTTGGATAATCTTAATACTATACTATTATTATATTGTAATTATACTAAGCAATCTTTTGTAACAATAGAGAAAATGGGAAATATCGGCATACTCTTTACCGCTAATATTCAATTAAAAAGTTATGCAATAATCTCAGCATTAAGACCTATGAAAAACTATTTACATCACTTTGCATTAACTGAAGGAATATATTATGTGAAAAAGCAGCCCAGATCTCTGCAAGTTATTCAGCACTGTGATATTTCAAATTTTTCATTTTGCAATTGTGTCAAAATGACTAATGTGAGAAACTTTTCTGTGACCTGTGTATTGGCGAAAGGCAAAGACCGTGGCAAAGATAAAAAGAAACAAAAAGTACAACATATTGATTATAATGAGATGGAACAAGTTATTGATGTTAAAAAACTAACATCTCAATTTGAGAAGACAATTGAAATCTTAAAAAATGACTTTGTCAAAAATTTATCAGTACGATCCAGTATGGGTGCTATTGAAAATTTATCTGTAAAATTTGAAGGCAAAGATTACACATTGCAAGAGCTTGCACAAATCAGTCGTAAACCGAAACTAGTAGTGCTAAATGTATCTAGTTTTCCACAAGCTATTCCTGACATTCTGAAAAGTCTTATGAAAAATCAAATGAAGTTAAATCCACAACAAGATGGGACTACCATTTATATTCCTACTCCTAAGTAAGTTTTAAAATTGCTGTTCTTACTGGAAATGCTTTCAAACTCCAGTTATTTTTATTTTTTGCATTTTTCTTATATTTTAATATATTTAAACTTTATGTCATAAGAGAACTAAAGTTTCAAAATATTTAAAAATTAAATTACGTCGATTCTGATAGTTTTATTTTTTCTTTAAACATTTTCTTAAAACATTTACATCTCTTCTTACAGAGTAACGAAGGAACACAGAGAAACCTTATCTAAAAATGCAAAAAATTTTTATGTGAAATGCTGCGAAAATATTAGAGAAATACGCAACAAGCAAATTAAGACAGTAAAACAAAAGGAAAAGTTAGCAAAAGATTTGGTATTTAGGATAGAAAACTATATAGATATTCTTAGCCATCAGTATACGAGTGAAGCTGAAGAAATGTTGGAAGTAAAACAAAAAGAATTGTTAGGTGATTCTGAATAAATATAACAAATAAATATATACATACAAAGTGTGTAAAGAATATTTAATTATATAATAAAAAAAAAAGTATACATATACTCATTTTTATAATTTTTTATCTCATATTTTGCTCCTTCTTTAACATTATAATGATATGAATTATAAAGAGTCATAATTATTAAATTTATATTTACAATTACAGTTCTAAATATATTCACAATTGCTATAATAAAATATGTATAAAATGTTTTATGTAAATTTTTTTTGTAAAATATTTTTTATATACTTTTTTCTCTGTTCTTTTGTATAAAATATTTTTCTTAATAGATACTTTTCTTAATTTTATACATTCATTTATTTTAATTGTAATATATAAATAAAATAATACTTAAAAGAATTGCCATTTTAAGTTAGTCAACATTGTTTTCACAATCAACTTGTCTAATATATATTAAAAGTGCCTTGCACAGAGTTTCTGTCGCAGTTTCTAAAACTTCTTTCGTATGAAAACCTATACTTATGCGTAAAAAATTCTTTGCTTCACCCGTGTATGAAAATCGAGTACCAGGTATGGCTGATACTTTATATTCTTCTTGACACCATTTGACAAATTTGGTGCCATCTATACCTTTAAAAAAATTTTAATTTTACAATAAATAGAGTAAATATAATTATTGACAGAAATAATAGAAAAATAATTGAAGAACGATATAATTTTGCGATTATTTTAGAATTTTGTCTTACAACTGAATATTTTATTTTGTATTTATTCAGACGCATGATTAATATATTTCATAGTCATTATTATAGAATTAAAAAATTCATTATACCTGTGGGAAGATGGATCCAAACGAAATAACCACCTCCTGGTCGCCGATACGAACAACAACTTGGCAGGAATCGATTCAAAGTTGTACAAAGCGTATCTAATCGTTCCTATATATCGAATAACTCTTATAGTCTGTGTAAATCTTTTTATATTATTCTTATTTAGCTATTACGTATACTATTACGTAAAAGTAATAGTATAAATAAATGGAAAATAGTTTTACGTTCAAATAAATTATTAAATTTTATATACAATTTATTTTTCTCAGTCATGTGATTTTACGAAAGAATTAGCAGTATTTATTCAATGAAATAATGTATTTTTCGAAGTATCTAAACATTTATAATAGAAATAATATAACGTACCCTATAGATCTTTATGATCTTATCAAGATACTCATTCTCGATGTTTTGCTGAAGCATACTCGCAATTATTCCAGAAACATAATGATTAACTCCGCCACCGCTGCACATTACGCCTCTGTAAAAAATATATGAAGCAGAAAACATTTAAAACAATCAGTTGCCAGTAATCAATCGCAAGAAGATCTTATCTGATTCGTGAAAATTTGTAACATTAATGTTTGTCGATTATTTTTTTTTAAACTAGTGATATCATAACTAGTTTGATACGACAAATAATTTCGCATTGTATATGCTTGTCAATAATTATTTTCTAAAAAGAATAAGTAGAATAAGATGTACGAAACTTACGATGTCTTCACAATATTTGCGATACGCGGATTACTTTCGATCCATCCAACGCGAATCGCTGGTGAAAAAATTTTAGAAAACGAACAGTTCGATACAATATTTCCTCCTTTGTAATTTGGATCTTTTGGATCGTCATACGAAAGTAAACGTCGTGGCGGAGATCCTTGTCCATAATAAAGCAAATTGTATACATCGTCGCAGACTACCAGCATGGAATTGTTTCGTGCAATTTCCACTAATCGCTTACACTGATCTGTCAAGAAGTGAAATAGATAGTGACCTACGCTTTCAATTTATACAGAAAAATATACTAGAATCTTTTGTGTTTATTGTTTAATTAATTTTTTAAATCGATGAATGCAAATTTCTGTCACGGAATAATACGGATAAAAAATAGAAGGTCTTATAAAGAAATCCTGTTATACGTATATAATATTTTAGTTACCTGGCGACAATGTCATTCCAGTTGGATTGTGAAAAATCGGTATAGTGTAAAACATCGCCCAGAATATTTTCTGATTGTTCAGGAGAAAGTTGCCTTTCATCTTTTCTTCAGCTACTATCTTTTCGAATGCGTCTAAATCTACCACATCATCCTTCATTGGCACTATATGGAATAATAATAATAAAAAATAATAATACATATTTTTGTCAGCGTGTCTTTAAGACAAATCTAGTCTTATTTTTACGAGCCTTATGATCTGATTTTTGTACGAATATATGAAAAATTCATAATATATCCACCTGTAATTATTTTCATCAACGGAAACTGCTTAAAAGCATCGAGAGCAATCATGTATGTTACTTCCTCCACAAAGATAATACCGTTTGGCGAAAGTACGGTAGTCAATAATAATTGAAGACCATGCGATGCGCCGCATGTTAATGTCAAGTGCTCTCTCATTACGGAGTTACCGTATCGTCTGCTCAAAAATTTGGCTAACTCATTACGACATTCCCAAAGACCCGCTGTAATACCATACTGAAAGAGGTAATAATTTCCTTCCTTTGCTTCTTCTTCCTAAAATAATATTTAATATATCAACATTGATGTGATCGCAATTGTCAATATATATTTTTAGAAACTTTAAAACATTTTGTTTCGTATAATTTCGTCTAAATAATGAAGTATTAATTATTGAATCGTCGAAATGTCACTATTACATTTTGATTTTCAATAAAAATCATATTATTTTAAAATTCTATTATATTATACGTGTGCGAGATTCGTACTTGTATGATACTGCACTTTATACGCATTTTAATTAGACAATACAGCGCAGACATGTGTGCAAAGTACAAAATTACAAAGCACAAATAGAAAGTAGTAGCTTATCTTTAGATTTTATCGTGCTAACTCATCTCTTACAGATAAATTTCAAAAAATGAAACGCAGAAATATATCTTATCGAGAACTTGTGACATAATTGATTGAGTTGAATGAATTGAAATGTATCCATGTTTAGTAAGACACAAATTAGTGTATAACATTAAAACAATTAAACTCACCAATCTATGTCGCGTGGATCTATTCAGTATTTCTGCACAATGTTTTAACAGATCAGGACCAGGTGCACCGACAGACAAATTTGTGGCCTCTTTATTATAAACATTGAATATCGGATCGCCATCGAACAGGTGTCTTAAATATGGGTCATGAATAGTGTCCATATTAGCTGCTCGTGTTGTATAATTTTTTGCATCTGTAATTTTTACAAACGATTTAAATTACGTCTGATCATCTTCAGTAAATATGAAAAGATTGTCCGAAAGTTGACCTTAATTGATAAACATATACTTGGACAACTATTTATGTTTATTGAACATAAATAGGACAATTTTTATGTTTATTGAAGATAGTCAAATACTGACCGAAACGTTTAATAATTCATGTCAACGGAAAAAAAGAATGTTAATCAATTTATATGTTTTAATGTCAGTGAAGAATGCATAATAAGCATTAAACAACTTGTGTCGGCTCAAAATCCTCTATTGTCTTATTGTTATTTAAATTATTAATGATGTTTTATTGATATATTAATGATATAAATACTAAAGAAAGTAAAGAAACATTTAAGGAATTAAATTCTTTGACAGATAACGCGGTATGCCACATGGCTGTTTGCGTTGAGTATCACTGAAGATTAAACGATAAAAGAGAAGAAGCGTTATCTCTTTCCTATTGCTATGTCTTATTCACACCAATGGCAATGAAAAATTCTAAGCGGCGCTTCGTTAGTATCGCATTAACGTCTTTTTCGTTTGAAATCTAATTATAAAAAATATTTTGTATTTAATTTACTGTATAGCATAGTGTTATATGCTGTAATATTACAAATAAATAAATGTGCTTTTCTCTCTAAAAGGTCAAGTAATAAAAACCATATTATATAATTGTGTGCATCTTTTAATTCATCATAATTTTTGCGATCAAATTTATCTACTATGTATAGGCAAATGTTTCGTATTTTTAATTTAAGCTATATATGAAATTATGGAGTTGTTATTATAGACCTAAATACAGAAAGATATTGTCAAAGTTATTTCTGCCGAGTATTTACTGATATCAGCAGTTTTATAGATAATATGTATTATTATTTGCAATTAAATCGATAAAGAAACGGTCTGTGAATCGCTGACATAGGCATGTTTTCTGCATATTTTATGACAACTACAATTACTGAGTACGCTGCAACGTAGGAAATTCCAACAATGGAAAATTTACATTAGTCAATATTCGCTTTATTGCACTTTAAATGCTAAATATTCTTACGCAAATTGTTGAATTTGATCCAATTTAGTTTTTGCGCTTCAACTTGAATAAAACGATGTGCAGCGCGTCTGATCAGCCACATTAAGGAAACACCAGAGCGTCGTACGCGGAAACTTGGACTAAAAATAACTCGGACATAGATCCGCCTTGTACGATTACTCGTGAGCAACTGACTAACTGAACGTGAATGCGAAATATATACAGTGCTGCAAGATCGAGCATCCTACACAGAACAACATGCCCTCACTATGCAGGCACTACACAAGCCAGAACTAGCCACTCGAGTGGCTAGAATATTGAAGATATCGTATATAATATTGACAATGTTTTTTAAATGTTTAAAACAATTTTTTTTTCTAATTTTTGAAAATTATAGCAAAAAAACGTTTATTAAACGTTAAAAAAATCTTTTTATTACATTTATTCTTCATTTGTAAATAAATGTAAAAAAAAAAACATTTATCAAACATTCATTTAACATTTTTTAAATATTTATTTAATGTTTATTTAGTATTTATTTAATATTTATTAAATTACACACACACGCGCGCGCGCGCGCATATATATATATATATATATATATATATATATATATATATTCAAAGCAGAATCCAAAAACTAAAATCATCGAAAAATCTCACAAACGAAAAATGGAAAGTAAATAAAAGCTTCAGTGGCTACAATCGCATTATTTCTATATTTTAAATTTTATATATGTATACATATGTATATAAGAAAGCAAAGTAAATGTAGTGGTTAAAGCAAAGAATAAATTATGTAACCGGTATTGGCTGAAAGAATTGTTGAATATGTTAATCGTATGTCATAAGAATGTGCATGTTTAATTCTCAGTGCATGTATAATTCTCAGAATTTATTAAGGAAAATATTTTATGGCCATAATCTTTTACATAGATTATGTATGCGAATATCGTACGATAAACGCACGTTCTGCAAAATATTGCTGTAAGTGAATTTTTACAACGTAAGCAATTTAGGTTTAAAAAAAGAGTTAAAAAGTGATGAGAATGATTGTTCTTTATTACAACAATTTTTACGATATATATAATGATACAATAAAGATTTATAAGTTCTATGTCCACAACCAAATGGCAAAATTTCTCGCAATTACACATAACATTCGATTACAATATACAATTTCTAATAACATTGTCAGTCGCAGTCCGATTTACATATACAAGACCAAATATACGAGAGTAAGGAAAATAGAAAGACGTCTTCTTGGTCCATTCTAAAGAAATCCCGCATTATTCCTCATGTGGCGAGTGAGGTGTTGTCGCAATGAATAATATATTACAAAAAGGATTTGTTATAATAATAATAATTAGTAACATTTAACACACAATGTACACGATACGTATCGGCTTATATCGTTACGAAAAAGATGTTGCATGGTGTGTAACAAGATTGAAAACTTACAGATATGTAAATATATATACAAAAATTTCTATTGAATTATTATACATTAATATTATTTAAAAGATATAAAATACTTTTCACATTACTTCATTTCCCACACGATAAACATGCATAATATATTTTTCACTGCTTCCGTTGCTTTTGGTCTTATTTTGATTGTCGAGAAATGATATTCAAAGAAAACAGAGATTTCATATCTAAATATATAATTTGTCTCTTTATTTGTCAAACAATTTTACATATAAACGCTGCAAAGAATCTTGGCACTACTTTGGATATAGTAGCATATTATTTTATTATTTGAAGCTAGAGAAATAAGTGTTTGAATTCACGCCTGTAACACTTTCTTTCTTCTAATTTCAGAATAATTTTGGTCGCTTTATAATAAAAACTTTCAACCGAAAACGGTTAAAAGTTGCAAATTTTATTCTGTTCTCCTTATATAATGCAATTATATGAGAAAAATGCTATAATCTGAGAATTGTAACTGTGTTTCGTATGATTAAAGAATATATAAATCGATATGATTTAACGTTATCATCACTTTTTTTTGAAATCACAATGATTGTACGGATTGTAAGATATCTATACATCATTCTGAGATAAGATCATCAATCTTGTACACTGCCATGCTTATCTATAGCAAATGCAAGGCTGGTAGGACAAAATTCCCCCAAAATTTATTAAATACAGCGAAGATTCGTTTTATAAAATTTGCTTCATCGTATATTTTCCTTTTTTTCCCTGTACAACATGGCACGTCCTATCGTACTATTACTTGGTGCATTTACGGGGGGGGGAGGGGGGGAGGGGGTTGCCATTCTGGCGATATATAATTATTGCTTTTGTTCAAGTACTCTCCGTTTTTTACGCTCATGGAGATTTCCGTTTACTACACTAAACTTCGCTAAACTATGTACAAATCGCGTTTCGTATATAAAAATCGAAATAAATTCATGATTCTCGGCGCGGAGCCAATTTTATTACATAGACTCCGTTACAAAGACGATGGCATTAGAGGAGAGAAAAACGCCGTCGAATCTCTTTGCTCCTCTATATTTAAGTAGAGTCGCGTTTGCCCACGTCGCAATCGGCCGGAATTTTGATAATGAGGTGAATTTATTCTCGGCAGTAAAATAGGACAATGCAGGCTTCGCTATCGTAGCTTATTTGTAGGAATAAGAAAAACAGGGAAAGTATTATCACTGCGGTATTTGAGTGTCCTCAGGAGAGAATAAAATAATTCATATCACAGCCAGCGGCATATCGTAGAAATGTTTTGATTCGATTGTAACAATGTTTTTAGCGATAGTACTTCAATTAACCAAGAGTATTGTTACAACATTGTTTTATAAAGGAACCGCTGAACTTTCGTCATTCTGAGCATCTTATAAACGCTAAAATATTTTTAAAAATATTGCTCACTTTCAATGAGAGCTCATATCAAACGTTGATAAAATATTCTAATTGATAAACATTATTGCTATTTTTGATATATTCTACATATAAATCATCATGTAAATTCAAAATTAATTTCAATTTTTTATCCACATCATATAAATAATTTCAGTTGACAATATAGATATTTAATTTTATATTTGTTATAAAATATTTTAATAATATATGAAATTATTCTATGTTTATGAGAAAAAGATCGTAACAATTTGTAAAATGCATTGAGCGATCTCCTGGGATATTTCAAGTATTCCGCTCGATATAAAGAAAGTACATATATGAAATATTTTTGCACCATTAAAGTTTCAATGACGATCACGAATTTTGTTTGGAACTCGTGAGTGGTCGCAGTGTGTAGGCAGCCTTAATTCTTCGATATTTTCCGTTTGTGACGCTATAATTTTTCAATTATAACATTTGATCGCATGAAAATATATTGATCCCTCATTTTCGATCACGTCTATGGAAAGATAGACACCGTCATTCTAAATACTAACTTTCATATGGTGCACAGATATCTTCAAGTCTATAATGAGAAAGCAAGGCCAGCTTAAAGCTATAAAAGTCAGCGTAATTACAGAAGACTTATCACGACTTTTAATAATGGAGACAAATGTAGAGCAGCTTTATTCAACAAGTTATTCTCATTTGTCATTTTCAATTATCTACGTGTATGAACAAAACCTCATTTTTCAACCAGGAGGAATTCAAAATACTTTAAACTGGCCCCGTAGAGAAACTATTAAGCAGAGACTTTGGACGCTGTCGCTGCGAATTAAGTTCTGGGGTATCCTTGCTCCCTCGAGGAGCTAATGCGAAAAGTGATTTATTTACAAGCCACGACAAATGGCACATTAAGAATATCTTTGCACTACTAATTCGCGAACATTGCCGTTGCGCGATCCCCATTTTCAATGCGTAGTCTCTTTTCTTTTCTCGTTTTACTTATATCACGTAATACGCACAAGTCTCTTAGCTTATGTCTAATCACAATTACACGCGGCACTTGAGCGAAGTGTCTTTTCTAAGTACAGTGGGTCCTCTTCAGTAATTGAGTAACTTCGATGATGCGTTCCAACGCTCATTTTTATCACTTTCTCTTTCAAAGATCGAGTAGTTCGAGTAATCTTCTTTCCCTACACGAGACGAAAGTTTTCTTTCGAAACAATCATTTCTAGTTCGCCCTAGAAATATGAGTTTATTTTATACTCTCAGCAAAATCCATAGAATCACACTGTTGTCTCATTCTTCCTAAATGGTTTCAGTGGTTGCAGTTCTCGTTCCAATCGATCGAAGTCGTTGTAGTACTCATGATCCGACTCCTCTTCAGAACTTCTTTGTCTGACTTGAGACCCGAAAGCGCCGTTCGTTAGAACCTTTTCCAAATCCGGCGTAGGAATGCCCAAGGTCTGCGGCGTGAGCGGGCCCTCGTCCTGTGACATTATGTACTCCGGATTGTCGAGCGACGTCTTCCCTTGAATTGTCAGGAAATCCGGGTACTTTCGGAAACCATTGTTCAGCCGCTTCGATTCGGATTCTAGACAAGATAAAAATAATTTTGACTTTGTAAAATAGGCAATAAGTAACTGAATAGATCAATAATTTAATAGGAAGTGTAAATTAACAATTAGGCACGATATAATTGACACAAAATTTGCAAAAATAAGGATTTATATGTCTATTCTCATTATCACATCGATCAAGTCGAAATTGCGCAAGTAGCAGTAAGAAATTTCCGCTCACCTGTTGGCTTAGATTCCCCGATGAGATCCATATACTGTGTTGTGTTGGCTGGCAGTTGTGGCGACGGCATAAGATAGTCGTCCTCGTCTAATGGCAGATCTAGTTTCAAGTTTCCCACCTGAGCCTGCTGATGCGCAGAGCTCACTTTACCGTCGAAACAATCGTCCGTCACATCGCAATCTGAAATTAGTTCATTATTTTTGATTATTAAACTCAGCATTGATGAAATTTTACATCAAATATTAATCTTTATAGAGGGATTGCATTCAATTTCTTATATTTTTAGCATTAACACATATTTGATGCTCACCTCTTACACCAACCATCTTCAACGGATCTGAACAGTATCTCGAACTCGAGTTGTCCGATCCTGCGTGTCCGCAGTGACCGTTGGGATGCGCATAATGCGTGTGCTGGCCGGAATTTCCGGCCTCATGCGACGCGCTCCCATTTCCGTGATTTCCGCCGTACCTCAAGAGCTCTCTGTCCCAATTTTGTTGATTCTGCGGCGTCGGAGAATCAGCGGCGAGCGGTTTACCGTTCGGCCAGCACGCCTTCACCGGCGTATTTGGCGGCGAGCCGGAAGTACTTGACGCGGAAATCGCAGGCGGAAGCGGAGCGCGCGATTTAGGCTGCAGATACTCATCGGCATCCACCAAAGCTTCGGGACCATCCATCGCTGATGCGAGATTTCGTATCATTTCTTTTTCGTCCTGAAAATTCACATTAACATTCAAGATAACGCGAAAACTCTTCTTATGATTACTATAAAAAAAAGAACGTAATAGTTTGTCATTGAACTAGAATATTTTTCTCATTGCGGCGTAGCATAGCTTAAATATATTTTTCCTAAAATATTCGTCTAAGTTCTATAAGATAATATAATTTACCTGCACTGTATACGAAGGCAGTCTCATGTATTTATCCCCTTTGATGGCAAGATACCGACCAGGATCTCTGGACATTTTCGCAAAATCCTCCGCTAGTTCCTTGAAGCTGGGTCTGGACTCGGCGTCAAGCATCCAACACTTGATCATGATCATGTACACGTCGATCGTGCAAATTGCAGGTTGCGGTAGCCTCTCGCCTTTCTCCAGCAACTCCGGCACGTTTCGAGCAGGAACATTTTCGTACGGCCTGCCGCCGTAAGTGAGAACCTCCCAGATGGTCACCCCGAATGCCCAAACGTCCGACTTATGCGTGAACACTCGATGCTGAATGCACTCCAATGCCAGCCACTTGATCGGCATTTTTCCACCTGCGGCTTTGTACTGCTCCTCGTTGATATCCAACAGTTTGGCGAGACCGAAATCGGTGATCTTCACGCAATTCGGAGTTTGCACGAGAACATTTCGCGCCGCTAAATCTCGGTGGACCAATCTCCTCTCTTCTAGATAAGCCATGCCTCTCGCGATCTGCGTGCACCAATTTAACAGCGGCTTCGAGCCTATTTTGTCTTTATATCTGCGTAAGAAGTCTAGTAAACAGCCTAAAGGCATAAGCTGAGTCACCAACATCATCTGCGACGTCATGCATACCGCGAGTAGCTGCAGCAGATTCGGATGCTCGACACTGGCCATGATATAAGCCTCGTCAAGAAATTCTTTGGATGTATTCGCACCCGTGTCATCGTGAAGGACTTTTATCGCGACTGGAATCTTCACATTCTCCCCTTCAGGCACCCAGACGCCTTTATATACATTTCCGAAAGCACCGTAACCCAGTATACCACCCTTTCTCATCTCTTCTTCCTTGATAATCCGTAACTTGGCCAGATTTGGCTTCACACCCGTTGGTCGAAGCGGTTCGTTGTCATCCAAACCGGTCAAAGCCATCGTCATTTTCACCGTGTTTTCCTTGGCTTTTGATCTCATTCGCCAGAAGTACACTACCACTATAATGATGATAATAAACACCAGTACGACCAACAAAACTCCGGCCAAGATAGCACTTTGAAGCTCGTTATCCATTTGGTAGCCGAGATCTAGCGTATCTACCGAACAATACGGCTCACTGTCTGGAGGAAAGATTTTGTGAGGATATTCCGGTGGACAGGTGTTCGTACAGTTGAAAGACGTTGAATTCTCGCCGGAATCGCCGTCCTAAGTACACGAATTATATAAATCAGTTAGTATCGGATGTAAAAAAGCTAATGCTATAAATATATTGTTTTAATTATTAATTATGATTAAGAGTTTAACATCATACGTACAGTATAAATTTTGTAGTTTCGACATTTGTGGCACTTATTAAGAGTTGGCCCGAAGCATCCTCGGCACTCTGAGAAGCACGGTATGCACAGCGCCGTGTCAGGATCCGCGAAATGATCGGCAGGACATTCATCCTCACATTGCTCTCCCCTTTTGTATTTGGTGCACTCTTGACACACCTGCTCGTGGAAGCCATATCCCGTGCACTTCTTGCAACGTGGGTGGCATTTGCGACAGACCGCTTTTCCAGCGAAAGGTTTTAAAGCACCTTGCTCCATCGGACTCACCCATTCGTAATAATACCCTGCGAATTTTATAACAAAATTTTTATACATGATATTGAAGGATACTCGTTGTTGTGCTTGAGGAATTTAAAAGATGTAGATATTATAAAAATTTCACAATCAATTTACTATTTCATCATTATTTTGTCAACAATATTTATTCTTTATATGTTTTTGTGGAATTCAATATCGTATAATTATTGGCCGTCTACTAATTGCTATAAGAATATTATTATATTCTTTGCTGTGAGATAAGTATTGGTATGTTAATACACGAGAAGCAAAGACGATAAGTCATTGTGTGACTTACCATCGGGGCACGGTTCTCTCTTTTGCAAACATCCCTTTGGTATATGCCCGTTCATAACTGCCTTTTCGCAACTATGACATCCGTTGGCGCCTAGGTTGTTCTCCGGTCCCTTGCAACCGCCCACGCAGTTCTCGTGGCAGTGTTTGCACTGGCCGTTGTCGTTGTACTTTGAGGATGGGCATTCGGTCACGCAGAATGGCCCGTCTCGCATGTGTTTGCACTTGGCGCATTGGTCGGCATTAGGACCAGTGCAGGAGCCGTCGCATTCCTCGTGACACATTTTGCAGGTTTTTTCGTCCGCTTGATAAATTCTGATAACATAATCATCGATGATTAAACGATGTCGCAAAGATACGTAAAACATTATGTAAAATCAAACACTAGAAATGACGACAATTAAAAACACAGAGATTTGACAAAAATGAAAAGAAGAAAGCGAAAATGTTTTGGAGAGAAAAAAATTATTTGAAATTAATATATTATATTTATTATAATTAATGTTTAGATTGTTTGCCATTCATATTTCTCAGCCAAAGGTTAATAGTGCAGCTTGAAGCAGTCATGATAGTGCACATGCTGCGTGATATTACATATGTAACTTGCTTACGATGAAGATGAAAAATACAATGATGAAAATTAGGACTTAAGTTTCTCGCGGAAGATTTTTGATTTACCTTCGATCCATGATCTAGGAGAGCAATTTCGATTGAACAGAAGTCGTATGCGTTATTGAGAAGTTTTTATTTCGTGTTATATACATAATTCCACGTTTATTGACTCACCCTGGCTCAGTGCAGTCTTGAAGACAATCATTTCCTGAAATAAAATTCTTGCAAGATAAGCATTGTGCTGGCCCGGGTCCCCAGCATCCTTCGTCCGAGCACTGTTCATCACATACGAGACCATCCAGGACTGTAATTTAAATAATACTCCATGATTTTTGCGTAAAAACTTCATTTATTTTTACAAAATCGCGTAAATATTAATTTAAGTTTTGGTAATCTTGTTGTCTAATTTTTTATATAATCTTAAAAAACTGAAAGCACAATGATATTTAATATTAAATTTATTACATTCGCAATATGCAAAATTGCATGATTTTTTGATCTAGAAAATTTAATTTATAATTATCTATAAAGATTTATTTTACACTTACTGCATTCGGTCTCGTTTCGATTACTCGATAAGAGACTTTCGTGTTCGAATGATTTCTTGATTTTGCTCCAATTGATGCTTTGTGCGTAACATAGATTCTTGTTCTCCAAAATAGCGATCGAGCCGGAATAAATTTTCTTCAAGGAGCTAAGTCCGAAGGATACTAGAGAAGTTTTGACGACGTACAGCGATGCGAAGTATTCCGTGAGCGTTCTGCCTCCGATCACCTCGAGGTTCCGAAAATACGAAAGATTTTTGAAATCTTTGTGATCTCCTTGGATATTCAGATAGCCTGTGATCTCTTTCAACGTTCTAAAGACTTCTAATTTATCGGGATGCATCTTCTCATATCGCTTGCCGAACGTGTAGTTCGGATAAACGTGCTGGAAGCCCTCGAAGCTCTGATCAAGGATAGTGATCGATCCTTCGATAATGGTGCAGTCTTTGAAAGTGTCGATATTACCGGAGTGCACTTTCTCGACGCCTTTGCAAGTTTTTGGACAAGGGCCATCGCAAGGAACACATTCGCCGTTCGACGCTTTTTTCTTCGGCGGACATGATCTCACGCACGCGCCGTTATCCTTTAAAAGATGTTCCGGGCATCGTCTTACGCAAGTCGCCCCGTACGCGTACTTTCCGTCAGGATTGGCTTCCCACGAATATGTTGTTGGATTGTATCTGAACGAATCATCAATGTTTAGATATTAATATCCTTCTATTCATCTTATGACTTGCGTCATAAGCAAACTTTGTTCCGTTTTTCAAATATTAATTTATTGTTCACAAAAATTTAGATAATTTTGTTTAAAAAGCTATAATCTGGCGTTTCCATATTGCGCCATTTTTTTGGTCACCAGTTATATAAATCTTATAAAGATACATCGTAATGTTACTTACTTTTGCATGGGCGGACATTCTTGCGTGCATACACCGTCGTCGAAGAAATTCTTGCAGGCGAGACAATCGCTCTGTTTAGGACCGGTGCAGCCACCGGCGCAGAAGAGATGGCAACACTCGCGCGGATTAGACCCGAAGCATCTACCTTGCCAGCACTGAGGCGAGCAGTTCGTCTTCGAGTACCTCTGACAGTTCTCCGGTCCTTCGCCCCAGCAACCCTGCGTGCAACTGTCGTCACACGCCGGACAGGCGCGTTCCGGTGTCGAAAAATTATATACGTAAAAGTATCGCCCTCCTTGGCCGGTGATTATTTCCTCCCAATTGATAGTTCTGATGTGGCAGAGATTGTAGTTGTTGTACATGCCCACGCTTCCGTTGAGAATATCTATGGCGAGATCAATCGCGGTGAGTTAGACAGGAAACAATTTGTTTGATTCTTTCGTAGGGCGAATTAATAACTCCAGATTAAATCAAATCTGACGAAAGCGAGAACGGAATCAATTTTGTACTAACTAAATAAAAAAAAAATATGTAATGGAAAATATATCATTGGTTGAAATACATATTGTAACGTTATTTTTAAGAGATGCTGACTAGCAAACATTAAATCTCTATTAACAAACGTTATCTCTAATATTTATTATAAATTGCACACACACAAATAAATCGTCGGTTCTAATTAATTAAACAAGCACTCCGAACTAAGCAAAAATATTTGTGGCACGTTCGTGTTGAGATTAAATCGAGCAAAACTCAAGAAGTAAATGACATACCTCTAAGGGCCGGCATCTCCAAGTTGTGCATCTGACACATCGTGACGAAGAGGGCGAACTCGTGGTCGTGAATATTGAGCTTGAAGAGGGTCCTGCCACGGATGATCTGTAGCCTCGGGAGGACGATCTTGGGCACGTCCACGTGACTGATGAGGACGTAACCGGTGACCTCCCGTATGTACTGGAGGAAGCTGAGGTCGAAGGATTTGTTCTGGAGCCATGTGATCTCCAGGTTGCCATCGACGTAAGTACAGTTGGTGTACCGGTCTCGAAGATTCCGGTAGTGATGCTGGTTGTTGGACGGCACGGAGAGGCGGCCATTGGTACCGATGCAGACTGCAAGCATAACAGATAATAATTTATAGATCGTACGTTTTCAGAGATCTTACAATCGATGGTGGCACAAATTAATTCTACGCATTTGATAATTAAAAATGACGTAACAATATTCGCTCATCGATAAGTGTTGAAAGTTGTATGCAACAATGTTCTTCCGAAACATGTATAATCATTTAAAACGATATGGTTATTGAGCAATTCGAGTAACGATTCGAGCTGAAAAATGTTGAAATACGGGACTTCCACGAGTGGAGGAGGAACCACGTGTTATTTATTTCGGATTACAATAATTTGTAGGCACTCCACCCACACTATCAGAAGTTTCCCGCGATCTATAGATAGTGTTCTGCGTACGAGGCCTGCCGTATCGGTGGGCGAACCACCTCCATAAAATGCCGTACACGTGCCGCTGTGATTTCATTGTGCAATTACGATCTTTTGAATCGAGTTATCTTATTGTGTTCAAATAACCGACACATAGATGCAAAGGCACTGTGTCTATGCTTCGAACGAGGCAGCGCATACCGTGCGCACACAGTGTTCTGTTATTGTCCACATCCTTTGGCAAAAATATTTATTTAACGGCGTGTCTGTGAGAATTAATATTAATATTTTCAACAATGTGTCTTAAATTCAGTAAGAACTACTTTCACAAGTAAAATAAAATGAATTAGCAATTCTTCTATCTCTTTTATCATTTATTTAATTTACACAATTATTATAATTATACTCGTAATGAAAAAGAGACAACGATGCTCTGAGGTAACATGATTGTTGCGTGTGAATCCCCCTTATAAGAGCCCAATAATTGTGATACGACGGGCGAATGACACACGTCGCAAAGAACGAAGAAATTAATTGAAGTTTCCTCGGCAGAGAATGATCACATAGAAAAGGACTGCAGGCCTTTATTAAATAAGTTCCTTTTCTCTCGGCGGAGTAAAGAAACCACCGCCGCTGCGGGGAGCATAGTCGCACGTTCGCTTCCGCGGAATTCGGTTTTGCTCTCGCTCGCATCCTCGCAGATAGCTCGTAAACGAACGACCGCCTTTCCCCGCGATCGGCATGCGTTGCCGAAAGGACTGTCTTAATCTGGCCGACGATCGGAATCATGCGAAGATAATTGCGCGGTAAGGACGTCCCTTCTTGCGCGAGGCACTCGGGGCAGGGTGTACCGCAGAAGAAAATCTGTCGTTGTCGCGGACAACGTCGGGGATCGCGGATCAGGGAGGGGAAGAAGCGACGCGAGCTGCGAGTACCGAGTATTTGTATCGGCCAGATGCTACGGACGGCAGTCGCAGGATACCAAATGCGCGTACTGTGGCATGGCGCCAGGAGCTCCGAGAATGCGGACCGAGCGTGGATCTGCATCGGCGATGGGACCGCGCAGGTTTTCTGCCGTCCTACATCTCGTGTCCCGGCGAACTCGAGCCGTAGACGAACGACTCGATCGTTGTAATAAAGAGGTACGGCGAATATTTGTCGGAATATCTGCCCGACGAATTTTCGTCCAATTACAAGGAAGAATACCGCATGCGAAATCGCATGATCTACGATTCGGCAAACGGATTTCGATCTTTTCTCAGCGAATAAGACCCTTTTCAAGAATCTACTTTGAGAACGATGATGAATATTCAATCAATCAACGTCGGAAAAAAAGTCTAATAAAATTTTCTGCAATATCTATGAGATAATCTGTCACAGAAGAAAGAATATTAAATGTGAATTGCTGGATAACAGGTTTTCTGTCGATGGATTTTTCTTCGTGAAGATTTTAACGAGTCTTAACATTGTATACGTTATGTATCTACAGATTAATTAGCAAAGTTAAATGAGCGCTCGCATTCCCGGTGCTGTTGTATTAGGTGCGAGTACGTGGAAAACTAGTCGAAAGACGAGTTCCTGTAACTGGAAGCGCCGGCGATTTCCTTTTCAGGCAACAGTACCATCTCTCGTCGTATATTCTGTCTTGTTGGCACATCACTCCGCTATCTTACAACTTTCTGTCCTCTTCTTGGTCTTCTCTATTCTTACTGCCGTTCTACTTTGCTTAAGGAAAACAATCGCGTGCCGTGAAGATCCCACGAGAATAAGAAGCGTCCGTCTGAAATTCTTCTTGCCTATCTTTTACATTCGATTATTCTTCCATTTGCTTTTCGTTACAAATAAACAGATCAATATTTTATTTGATTCTTTAAGGCTGAATTTCGTCAGAAAGTTTGCAGAAAGTTTGCAGAATTATATTTTTATTTACATATAAGTATAGCTGTTTCTTAAACTTATAATTTTTATTCGATTATACTTCGATGATAAAACGTGAGGATTTCGAAATAAAGCAAGTAAGCAAATTTAAGACTCCAAAAAACAATAAGCAAGTTAAAATAAATTTAAAACGCATTTCGCTTTACTGCTCAGTCGCAGAGCTGCGAAAAATAATTAATCTAACGCAACGGCGCAGCTTGACACTTTTATAGCTAGTCTAGTCAATACAGGCTATTTTTACGACCTGAGCCGAAACAAATGGTGATTCGAACCGACACGTCGAAAGGAACTTACGGGCGCGCTGGCGTGTTCGGCGAAAGGTGGTCCGATAAAAAGGAGCACCGCGAACTTGATGACCGTACGAACGTTTAGACAGGAGGAAAGCAGAGGAGGCTCGCCGAGAAGTGTCGGTTAAGGTCGGCGGGCCGACACGTTCTTCGTTCTCGTTTTCCAAAGGCTCCGAGGCTCGCTCTCTCTCTCTCGCGCGCGGCACAAAATTCATCATTAGATCCCCGGGACCGGGGATACACCCCGGCAGAAACGTGGTGATTATCCCCGACGGCGGGGCTGCGAAAATTGCCCGGCGAGAGCCACGCTCGCTCTCGCGCGTGGAATTAACATTCTGCCAAATTTACGACGCCTGCACGATAGCTGAAGACAATGGCGGCGGCGTATTGATTACGGGCGTGGCACGAATATCGTCTTCTGCACCATTATCGGCAAGGATTCGTGTAGGAAAGCCATTGTCGCCGCTAGATCCGAGCTGCGGGCAGTCACAGACCGACATATTGGACATAATGGATTGTAATCGGGGCATTAATTTTGCCCGCCACGGGATGCGTGCCTTTCGCAATCGTTTGGGAAATGAATTTGCCAGAAATTGAGGAACAAAAAGGAACCAAGAACACGAAGGAAAGGAAGCGATTACAAGCTCGTGATTTAATTCGAAGGAAATCTAATACAGAACAACACAGGGAGCTTCTTCAGCTATCATAAAAAGAGTGATATTTATGCGCCAACAGCTGTACAATGAAAAGACGATGACAATGCCCGGAGGTTCTCGGTCTGAAAATGTAACTTTAAATGCGTGAGCGATAAATCTGACAAAAACCGCGAAATATGAGGGACGCGGAAGACGTAGGACGTGGAGGAACAAGCGGCCAACAGGAGATGACGTCGAAGTCCCGCGGTGAGGTTTCTTTTGTGAACGCATAAGCAGCACGAGCGCACCGAGCTGTACGAGGTCTTCCGACCACCTTCTAAGAGAGGAGCGTCGATTTTTTATGCGGCACTTTAGGATACCCTCTTCTCCTCCCACTCCTATTAGAGGACCAAGTAATACGAAATAACCGCACGCCGACGGCGGCGGCGGCGGCAACGGCGCCGTTTATTTGAGCTCGTAAACATCGATACCGTCGAACCTCTCGTGATCCCCACTATCGAAATCGTTTCTGGGTGCTAAAGCCCCTCTTTCCCTCCTCTCTTCCTCTCTCGCTCTCCGTCTCTCTTGGCCCCCCTCTGTAAAATGGAGCCCTGCGGCTAAATGTCCGACGAAATAAAAGCCGGGTATCGTAAACGCGCGAAATAACTATCGGCTCGAGCCGCCTGGAAAAGAAAAAAAAAGAATTGAAGGTGAGAATAAATCTTGAAAAAGGGATAAAGAGAAAAATTGAGAAGAAAAAAAATCAATTTATTCTTGAAAAAGCAACGCATGAAGTAACTGGGAGGATACGAGAGGTATGTTGATGGAACGAGGCGAGCTTCTCGTAACTCATCAGCTGTTTTGCAAGATTTCCGCGTTTGAACGAAGCCGTATTACAAGTTTTGACGTGAGAAATTTACACGGACGTTTACGCTGGTGTTCTTAATTTTTTTTGCATCTCAAAGTGAGCGCTTCTTCCTTGCAAACAACGCAACGCATACATCCAGGTTGCAATAAATCGAACAATACGACGCTTGTCATCACAGATTGAGAAAACATTTCTCCGCTTCCTCATTAAGATTCTCTTATTTTTATCACGCATTTCACCGCATAACATAATAATACTTGATTACGTATTCACGTTCTAAGTGCAAAGAGCGCTTTTATAATTCGATGTCTAATTCAAACGGCCTTTCGAATACCCCAGCAAAAATCAAGATTATCAGCCAATTTGATTTGCCGTTCGAGAGACAGCCGATTCTCTCTCTCTCTCTCTCTTCCAAAGCGTCATTGTGACACGTTGAAGGCATTCTAATCTATAACCAGCGCCAGCGGGGATGTATCAAGCGTTCGCCGAGGCTCGAGAGGAATCGCTTTGTCATCGCGATCGCTCAGCCTGCAACCCCGGTCAACCCGGTCGCGTATGGATCGCGAGACTTGCGGAGAACAAGAGGGATACGTCCGAGCCGGGGTTGTATAAGTCCCGCGTATACGTTATAGCCGTGGCGTAACCATCCCAGGGCATAACATTAATAGCTTTATGGTTTATTGCTTTCGAGTCTGCGGTTAAGTTCCACCGCTCCCTGCGGCGCGGCGCGGCCTGAAGGCTACGATGCGGTACGTCTCCGCGCGTCCGTGTACCTCCATTTTTCGATTTCGTTATGTCGGCGGCGCTGCGGCGCGTTTTATTCACATCGCTCCGCTCGATCATGACTCTTCCCTCCTCCCTTTGTCTCGTCCTTTCGCGCCACCGGCATCTGCGTCGCGTTGTGTCCGAGTTAACCCTTTCATGTACTTTGGCCTATAGGCACGTAATTAAGGAATCGAGGATAATGCAGAGAGAGAGAGAGAGAGAGAGAGAGAGAGAGAGAGAGAGAGCCGTAAAAAATAACATCGTTCTAGGAAGTGGAAAAGATTGACGGTCTTTAATAAAATTGCAAGATTAATCTAAAACGGTGCATTTCGATGAATGGTTCAGATAAGTTCTAATTTCGGATTGCTGCGTCGTGATAACGTGACTACATGGTAGCAGGAATTTACAAACTCGTTTTAATATCGCTGCCGGAGGAAACATTCGCGCACAGCTTTATTGTACATTCATAGAAAATAGATTACTATCGCGTGCGAAATTAAGTAGCAGTAATTGTTTCATTAATATCTCATTCGACGCGAATTACGAAAGCGAATTAGCTTGAACAGATAACAGATCGTCTAAGGTGCGAGAATAAATTGAAATCAAGGCTACTGCGGGTTGTAGAGATTTTTGTATCACAATAGATATCGAAAGATTCGAGAATTTTTATGAAACAAATTTTTAATCACTTTAGTTGTCATTTAAAAAAATCTAGAATGTATAATAGTTAAGCGATGAAGCAGAAATTGGATCACGATAAAAGTATTGAAACATGCTTGTGTAAAAAGAAATTCCATTCTTTCATCTTATAGATATATTATTTAGTTTCTTCGGCGCCAGAAAAGCACATTTGTTCATAACATTAATCAACTCTCGCGCGTTCATACCGATTTTTCAGATCGTGTCACAGGTTCGTGTCATCAAATTCGCGGTGCGAAAGTGTTTTCGAGAAAATGATTTGGGCAGCCTCTTTTTTTTTTTTTTTTACTCTTGCACATTAATAAAGCACAAAGTGAGGCGAGGAAATAATGACGAATCGAAATGAAGTACTGAGGGCGGCGCGGACAAGGAACAAATGACGGTGTGTGGAATGCGCTTTGTTCGCTTCTCTCTCTCCGACGATCCATGGGGCATTCGCCGCGTCTCGTTCTCCCCGCGTTCCACCTCTTTCTCTTGATCGTCTACGGCGGCTTCTTCTGCATCTTACTCTTTCTTACGCTCATCTCACCTCGGCAATCTCGGCAGCCGGCGAGTTGGACTACGCGTTCACCGACGAACACGCGACTCGCGTTTGCCTCCCTCTCGCCCGTCCCGAGCGTAAAACATTGATCAATGTTCAAGAGAATCATCGTTCGATCGCTATCGTTTCTTATAATTATGTTGTGAAAAAATATAAGGAACAATTTTCTCTAAGTGACTTTTATTTATTTTAAACTCAGAGAAATTAATTTCATTTTTTAGATATGTTTTGTAGACTAACTATGCATATCCGTGCTGTAAATAAAATGCAAATTGTTTAACCTAGATATATGAAAATTATTATACTTAATTATTTATTGCGATTATTAAACGGAAACACTAAGCTTATGAATATCGGAATAAGAATTTATTTTTTTTCGAAATAAAGAAAATTTGCAAATTTATATTTTTGTTTAGAAAGTGATGATTATTTAATGTCGTGGGATGTAAAAAAAATCACTGAATGGCGGAAAATTAATGCTTTTTACAAGATTGTACGCGATGATGTTAACTCAAGATGTTAATCCAATGCGTAAATTTAGCGTGACTAGAATTTATACCCTACTTAACCAGAAAAACTTGGTGTTGCTGTCGTCTAAAGTGATAGATTTCCTTCATCTAGTATGCAAAAGTTGTACGCGGAAAAATAAAATCCAACTTACGGTGATAAACGCACTTTCTTCGTTGAAGGATACTTTGGTTGGTGGGTGTTGCGGTGGGCTGCAGCATAATGCACGTCGTATTTCTGCGATAAGCGCATTTGCGTCACACTTTACTTTGTTAGTCATTTAAATTACATTTGATGAGCACAAGCTTGGTTTGACTAGCTCGAAAGCTTTTTTTAATATTTAAATACGATTACCCACATATCTTGATTATTTAAAATATATAATTTAATTATTTTTTCAGCTAGTTGTTGCTAGATGCATATCTCACAAATAATACTGTAGATAATAACATAGTGTAAATTACGTAGTAGAGTGGTATTACGAGCTGCATCGTACTTCTCGCGAGAGCTCGCATCGCCTGCAACCCCCGTTTGTTAATGTATATAACTTGCGCAGAAGATAACAATCTCGCTTGAGTGCTTTCCACCGTCACTGGCGACGGTTTTGATATACGAGCGAGTTGCACTCGCAATTATACGACGCTGCGCATAAAGTTCTGCCTTTGGAATCATTTAGTCGCAGATAAACGCTTGTGTATTTCAAGCATTTAATACCGTTACACTAAACTAGTACGCATTATCGGCATAACGCGTTACGAATTTAATTCATATCAATCTCGGAACAAAATTTTGTGATCAAAGAGACGTTTGCGAGCGAAGTTTCTCGGCCAATCGAAACGACAACTCGTGCCGGGGGTAAGAAAATCGATTTATCTCGCGCGGATTTCGAGGTGAGCGTGGACCACCCTAAGAGAAATGTATGTCTTCTTCCAGTGCTGTCCGCTTGTTGAAAAGGAACAAGTCCTCGTTCACTGCAATTGTCGCCTCGAGAAGTGTTAATGTAAAAAACAGCAAGAGACGTCGTCACGTTGTGAGCTACAGCGCAACACATCGCACTTTGGTGCGAAAAATGAAGCACTGCCGGTCGCACTGTCAATCATAAATTTTTGGTGTGCATATATGTATTCATTATTATATTTGTTCAATATATAAGTAAAATTCCTTGAAATTTGACCCCAATATTCTCTCAAATTTTTTCGCAGACGAGCGAAAGAAGCGATTAATAGCGTCGAAAAATATAGATATCGTATTCTATTATAGTTGTTTTCAATTTTCCTTAAGCTTCGATCACACACACAATAGTTTAAATTATTTATTGCTGCAGAGATATATATATGAGACTTCTCTGCAAGTGTATACGCAACACTTTTTTTATCAGAATCAAAATTGTCTCGTGTTACATCGTTCACCATACATACATAGTAATTTCCAGCCTTTGCGGGAATTGGAGCGCAATTCGGATTCGTATCTCGAAGTCCGAGGCCATCGAGGCGTCCTCGCTATTCTCGAGAATCCACTTCGCACGGTTGCGATCGATCGGCGATCGTTCGGTCGACAACGCTTGTACGTGGGCGCTCGCCTATATCATTCTCCTCAGCATCGTGCAATAAACCGCCCGATCCGCGGCGCAGATCCCGCGCGGATATCTGACCTCGGGCCGGTATCGTTTAACATCCCTGATCGAACATCGTGCGGCACCGAGAGTGCCTCGTCCTTTCGTAACGCGCGCTAAATTACCTGTCTCTTTTAACGTCGTGCGTGTAGCTTGAAGTGCTTGATGGGCGCCTCGCGGGCTTAACCCTTCAACTGTGGGAAAGATTTCGCGCGAAATCTTGGGAAAGCGCGCGATTTTAAAGCGAATTCGGTTTGTTCTATTAAAACTATAAAATGCGCCAAGTTCGATTGGCCGTTTGTTGATCGTCGATCAGAAAATTCTTGTGAAAACAATTGAACTTATCGATTGTATAGCGGAAAATTCAAGATGTCTTTTTATCCCGCTGTGCACACTAATAGTATTTTCGTGGATTGAATAAAATTTTTGCATACGCAAGGAGATATTAAATTCACTTTTCACGTTAGCATTTCGTAGCAATTGAACACGCTTCTACACGTCAGCTTCTCTTCAGCTTGTTCGTCCTCCGTAAGATCTCTTCTCAATGCGCAATCAATGAAAAAACCACCCACACGCCTCTCACCCTCATCGTCCACCCACATTTCTCCGCTAAATCTGCTGGCGCTTATGATTGACTTGATGTTTGCCATCGATCAAATCGTCGCGAAAGAGTCGTGCTCAACTGACTATTCAAATTGCCGCAGCTTTTGTTCTAACCGCAAGACTAGAGAATATGCGCATCACGCGTGTCATGTTAATTATATATTTTTATTTTCGATAGGCGAATTAGATTATATTCGGTTCAAATTCTGCGCCTCTCGCCAATACTCCATTCTCATTCCAGATAATGACGCTACGACGCTAAATCGAAATTCAAGATAGCGCGCTTCATCGGCGCGTTTTCGCGCGTCATCGCGTCAATCGGTGACGATTGCCACCTCCGTGCCTCTCTGATTCGGCATACAACGTGCTTAAGAAGAAACGTTGACAGCTCCATTTGTGCGGCATTCAAATCCCGTCTCGACGGTGCTCATTGTCGTCGCGCTCGCAATTGCGCGCGTCATCGCGCGTCGAAAACCTTTGATTAACCTTCGACAGGGTGTATTCATATCACGAACGGTACGAGTTTGGCCCGGTCACCTCACGAAACGAATAGGAGGTCGTTATACATCGGCGCACCTGCGAGACCACCTGTTAACCCGGCCGGACTTGCTTCGAGATTGTCGCACGAGCCCGCCGGGCAGATTGCGAAAGACGTCGGGTGAAAATGATTAATAAGAATCAGTTCATCTGTTATGCCGCGCGTGCAATCTCTCTCTGGAATTCCACCTCAATTGAATCGCGATTGTAAAGCGCGTTCGCACAATCGCCACGTGTTCATTGGTTATTCTGCATTCGATCAATTATTTCGATAAATATAAAATACTGCTAGTAGCGCGCGAATTAAAATAGAATTTCGCTAACCTGTAAGATAAATATTCAATCTTTAGAAGCATACAGATATTGATAAAAAAAAAAAGAGCTATATCCCAAGAGTTATATATCTACTTCTGAGGATGGAAAATATAAATTGCTAATTATGCAGCTGTTCGTGCTATAAAAAATTCAGATATTACGAAAAAGTACTTGATCAAATTTTCGGTGAGAATAAATGAGCGGATCGGAAATCTCAAGCAAGTAAAAAAAAAAAAGAATAATAAGATGAATAGATAGTCACAAATGTTGAAGACGGCTTCCAGGATAATAATTCGGGAGGGACTTAGACAGAAAAGAAATATATCGTTCTGATCCAGCGTCCGGATCCAGCGACGCAATCCCCGAGTACATAAATAATGCTCTATCGAGCATATTGAGTTATATTTCATAGCGGGCAAAAAATGCGAACGTCCCTCGAAAATCTGACGTCTCAATCCGTCTCTGGGATCTCGATACTCCGAGCGGTCAATTAAGACATGCTGCCCAGATGTCCCCGTCTGGTCCTTACGCGCTACACACACATTGACGACGACGGCGACAGCCGATAAGTCGTACGAGGAAACGGTATTACGCGACGCGCGGTATCTCACTTCTGCCCCGACGCTCTCTCAGACTTGCGCTCCGATGATATCTCTTCCTGCTCTACGATCGTCTTGTTACGTACTCCTTATTTACCCGTTGGACTTGCGGCACGATACAATCTGCCGAAGGACTCGGTTCAAAGTAGAAAAGAAACTTGGTAGAAGCAACGAGAGAAAAAGCGAAATTCCCCAGCCACCCAAGAAGAAACGTCGTAATAATTAATATCGCCGATCGAGAAGAGGCGATATCGATGCGAACAGTCATTGAAGGGATCGAAGAGACCTGGAATTCTTCGAGATTCGAAAGATTAGGTCCGGCGTACAAGTGTGAGCGAAATAGGACGCCGTATTTTGTGGCCAGCGGGTACGAATAAAACTTCTTGCTGCTCGTCGATTATTCTTGAAGTTGAAGATATAAATGAAGGCTTGAGGCGATAACAGGCTAAGCCACGAGCGAGAACCTTGTCACTCTCTCGGTGTACGTTCATTTCGATTACAGTGCCAATCAAAAATTCTTTTTATTCCCTTTAGGAATAACGTATCAAACAATGACTGCAAGAGTTGAAAGAAATATGAATCTCATTAATGATCGCGACTGTGTTATTATTCTCTCTTGTTTAATTTTCATATAACATAGTATGATGAATAAGTCGTAGAACTATTCATCATTGCTAGTTGTTTTTACTTTATTTAGTTTATTTTATAATAGTAATTTTTTTCAATTAAAACTATAAATATAAATATATATATAAAGAGTTCCCTGAGAAATACTTTAATTTATATATATTAAGTAAAACAGGGTCCAATCGAAAAATTTTGAATGCTACAAATTACGTCGAATTATTATATTTTACAATAAAAGTCAGAGAAAGGAAAAGCCAGCGCAAAAAGTCGAAGTGTGTCGAAAAAAGTATAAAATAAAAGTCGAGATGAGTGTTGAAAAAAGATTTTAAAATCGGAACTGTGCCAAGGAGGCGTTCAATTGTTCATAAAAATTCGATTTTAAAAAAAGATATTCGACTGTTGTCCATTCTCCCGTGTAAATAATATCCTCGCGTCCTTATGCAGCGGATTATCGGAGCTGCACAGCTCGCCTCTTAATAGACGCTTTATTCCGAAACGCGATACACCTTAAAAGCCGAGAGCGATAAAGACGGCCGATTAATTTACTACGGCTCCATAATCCCTCCAAAGTAAATCCTCTTTTCTCATCAAACATTCTTTCTTTTCCTCGCACTGTCTTTCATCTCTCCTCCTTTTTATATTTTTCTTTTCCAAACGAACAACAAAATAGAAGCCGTAGAACGCGCGGAGGTTACTCTCTCGCCTAATGGGTGGAAAGAAATCGACCCGAAGCTTATCATTTTAATGGAAACTTTTATGGAGAGCACTTTAGACGCTATCTCCTCGTCTCCCCGCAACGAATTCGGGGTGGCTATGTCCGCGCGTTGGACAAGTCGCACTTTTCAGTTTCATAATGCGCAGTTTTTATGCTCCGATTATTGTGTTAATGGAAAAATACTCTGGCAATCTTTCCGCTGATCACGCCAATCTGTTTCGGAACGCAGTTTGAATGCGCTCCTAAAAGCCGACGAGTGGTGCAGCTTTCGACAAATTTGCCGCGAGCTTTTCTCGTTCTTTTTCTAGAGATTTGATAATAATAATTTTACGCAAAAGTGCTCGAATAAATTTCAATACATATATGCTGATAAAAGAAAAACAACACTCTTGAATAGTGAATAATAAATTTCAGAAAATTTGCATCTATTATTCATCGACCGGCAAAACATCATTCAGGCGGATGACGGCCAATTACAAGCGCTTTTATTTTCATAAAGCGTATAATAAATCAGAAAAAGGTTGAATTCGTATCATTCTGTTCTTCAGTGATTATCTGATAAAGAAGATCTGGAATATGCACCTGCTTTTATTTTGAATGTGCCATGGAGCAGCTGTCCGCTGCATTCGTATAAATTAAGGATGGATTAAAAAACTAGATTTTAAATTAAACTATCTGCAATTTTTATCTATCAAACGAAGCTACACTTGTCTTGAAACAAATGCTTTACATACCTAAAAAGTATTACATCAACAAAATATTACAAGCAGAAATATTACTATATATTATCAATTAAAAAATTACTGTATTGAATTAAATGCTATGAAATATGCCAATGTATAAATAATATATCTAAATCGCATATTATTCACATTTTAGCCGATTCCTTACTCGATATCACTTTCAATTTTACCTGTTTAATTCACATTGACATTTGATCAAATTTAACGAGGAAAACTACTGAAGCATACGAGACCGCGGTTTCCGCAAATGCGCGTGTGTGGTCAGTTCGAGCCGCGGTGTTGTGATAGTTGAGCGATAATAGACGCAACGGCGACTATCTCACAGCGGTCATCAACACCGACATAAACACCGCATCTTATGTGGGTCAAGCTCTCGTGAACCACGTGCCCGAGCGCAGACCGTACTCGATCACACGGAGATACCGTTCGCAGATGCGATTATCGCGATATTAGATACTCTCGACTAGAGAAGGTAAGAGGTGAGATTTAAGCGGCTTCCCCCATCCCTCTTTTTCCTCTTTCTCCTCTAGATATAGAAGAGGAACGGTACTCTCTTTACCTCGAGTAAAAGGGACTCTTTAACCAAGCGACGCCCACGTCGAGCCGACGCGCCGCTTCGCTTTCTACTTTTCCAGACGGCCCCGATGATCTACGACCGAGAGGTTCTCCGCTAGATAAAGCGGAGTACGTTCGTACCAGTCAAAAAGCTGCTTCGTAACGACGATACGCGTCGTATGCGCCAATAAATTACGTTACCCTTTGAGAGTAACGTTCACCAATGCTTGCGAGAGTTTCATTGTTTCTTTTTTTTATTCGCAACATGTTCACGTTCCGGCGAAATTTCCTCGCCGACGAACGTGAACATTTACGTCGAATAATAATTATGGCATATCTAAAGTAAGAATTGTGGAATAAATGTGAGCTGTAATACTCTCCAATGATCAAATTCATTATGAAATCCAACGGGATTCAAAACTTACTAAAAAATTTATGGTTATTTGTTTGAATATGTTATCTGTTTACAATTCCCGTCGATTCAATCATTGGAAAATATTGCGGTGTCGCATTCACTCCAGTTTTGTGCGAAAGAAAAGAATTGTGATCAATATTCCAGATGCAATATCGGAAGTTAATCACAATTCCGCTTTCGGGACTTCCGGCTGGAAGTAAAACTCACTTTTCCCTTTGACGAATTCTGAATTGAGATCCGCTGACACATCGTAGCTACCGGCGACGATCAGTAGAAGGAATGTCACGCCGAGGAGGTTGCAAATCGACAGCGCTCGTGGCTCGTGTCGGTGGTTGAACATGATGAGCTCTCATGCCCTTCGCGAACCCGTAGGCCTTACCAAGGTGACCTGAATGAGGATTTTCTCTTCTGCTTCGTGGGCCAGTCGACTGTCACGAACGAGAAAATCGGAGGAACTTCGTAGAACCGTTTCCGCCGCTGCCATCGCTCTCCCTTCTTCACCGTGCATGTCGCATGTCTGGCATCAAAGTAATCGCGATTGTCTGAAATGAGAAAAGTTATGATCAGTGGAAAAGCAGCGCACAATATCAAGAGCGTCGGCATTTAGCGTTGAACGCGGTTCTTTCATCTTCTAATATATTCCTCGCTTTTGTTTCTTCTTCAGGTTGAAAAAAAAATTCTCATGCTTCGCTTTAAGCTCCCGCTTGTCCGCAAGTTAATTATGTCTTTGACTTTTAGTGAGATAAGATATTGCATACATTAAACGGAAAAAAAGCTTAGAGTGCCTGAGGTAATAAAAAAATTTGGATAGTTATATTTGGAATTAAATACTTGGTAAAAATGCAATTTTTTTTTTTTATATGAATGCTAAGCGGGATGAAGCGCGGATGACAATCAGCATAAATCACTCTGCGTTGAAATCTCTTATTTTCATTAGCATCCGCAGAGGAATTGTGTTTCGCGAGTTACGCGTGTAAATCAATAACTATCAGCCACTAGGATGAGTTACGCCTGATTGCAGCACGCGTTCCTAACTACGGCGGCAACGATATTCATTATACACGTCTGAATTATGCTGTACCTGCATTTTTGATATTATCACACGTGCGCCCTTTGTACGCTACGTTGTAATAAATAATACGATAATATCGTACGCTAGCGTCTCAATTCATTTCAGCCATTCATAATTTTCAAATAGTTTGATTTAAATGCGACTCGACTTAATTAGCATAATAAATTTATCGACAAACTCACTTTTAAGAGCTACGCTTTTGCTACGGTAATTGCGGTTCATTCTCGCGATTTATAGAAGGTATTAAAATTAGATTCATTTTGCGTGACGAGCGTGGAGTTAAAAATACGTTTATTGCAATAATTGATCGTTTAACCTTACGTTTTTACTATGTAACCCGATTCAGATTGATTTAATCTGTATCAAAATCGGACAAATGGATTTTATACTTGATCTCCGTCCCTTGATCTCACAAAAAGCGTGTAACGAAACACGAAAAAACATCTACTCGCCTTTTAGACCGGCAGTTGTTGTGTCATCGCCTCGTTTAAGAACCACCATTTCGTTCTATGTATCGCGCTGGAAGACGTGTAAGAAAAAATCAAAAGGGACGAAGGAGAGAGAGAAAGAGAGAGAGAGAGACGAGGGGATGAAAACGAAGAAAGGAGGGGCGAAAATCGAAAAAGAGAAGAAGACAATGTAGCTAACAGCAGGTGTCTGCTCGCCCGTTCGTTTCTTCTTTCTCTCTCTCTTGTCTCTTCTTTCGTCCTCACCATCTCGTCGCTATCTCATCCAGAGAGACTATCCCGACACTCGCGCGGTTCTTACTCTTTGTTCTTTCGTGTTCGCACTCCCCGCGGAGTGGTGAACACGAGTTGCCTTATTCGGGCGTGACAAGCCGGATCAACTTAGACAAATGACGATCGAGTCGCGCGCGACGCCAGTCTGATTGCGGTGGTCTCGTTAAGGTCGCATCTGCAGATTGTCCCTATTAATTACGATCGATAGCCGGCGAACGAGCCGTCGGCGACGGAACACACCCGATCGTGTCGTCGCTCGTGATTGTCCCCGTTCGCCCGCGCGATTCCCCTGCGGTCGCCAGTGGTACCACGCTGTCTGCCGATCAGAAAGATCGTGGGAGTTATTTTGAGAGGAGGACCTCGGAGTGCAGTTCGAGTGACAGCGATCGCAACGTAACGCGGATCCGCGTATTTTCGCGAAAAACGATGCAGAAATTGGAGAACGGGAGAAATCCAATTAACATACTAATATATTATAAATTAAAATTGCAAAACTCTTTTGCATTTAGCGCTTAAAGGTTTTTTTTTTATATTCCAATAAATTTTATACTAATGAATTCAACACTTGGAAAAAAAATATCTTTATCTTGTGTAAAGTAACGAGTGTTCCTGATAAGCTACATCTGCAAATCAGAGATAAGTGTTTGCATAGCGCTGGCGATTTCGCCAGAAATGCGAAGACACGGCACGAATTACGAGCCTGCGAACCGGTTCCAGGACGTACCGTTCGAATGGCGGAATTAACCCGAACTGAAAAGGCTCAGGCGCCGTCGACGCTACGCTTAATTGCACGGATGATAGTCGGGAATTGTGCAAATTTTTATCGCTCTCGTCGATGGGATTTTAATCTTTTATTTATAGCTATCTCTAAAATATTTTAGATCTTTTTGTTGTTTGTCTCGCGATTTTATGAGGGTCCGTACAAAACGTGCGAAATCGTATACATAAGCCTAAGCTTAACACTAAACCTAAGCTTAATCTTAATTCTTATAGAGAGAAAAACAATAAAATGTATGAAAATAAGTTATTCACTTGTACGCTGTGTGAAACGGTGTAAGAAAATAATAATTTAAAAAAATTAATGACAAAAGAAAATGGACATTTTCTTGCTGAACAAGATTTTCGAAGAGAGTGTCACCTCCACAAATTGCATAATAAAAACCAATTAATGTTATTGCGGAGAAAAAGAGATATTTCATTCTCAATTTGCGACACGCCGCGACGTTTCAGTGCTGGAATTTCACCGCGATTAAGAAAGCTGTGAAATCTCGCGATAAGAAACAAAGCGGCATCAGCTCCGGTTACACGCGACAGCCGTCCGGTTGTAACGCAATAACGTTATAAACAATATCCACGCGACTCTCTCCGTCACCGCGATGCATTCTACGTATCGCCTCTGTCAGACTCTGGGCAAAGACCCGGCTCGTTTCTGATTACAACAGCTCACTTTGTGTTTCCAATTGAACGCAACATATACATATATATTGTGTGTGGCCCGGAATATTGATTTCAAAACAACGTATCACATATACTTCTCTAATTGATCCTTTAATATTTCATTTGCTACATATTTTCAAGACTATCGTGAATGTGATACGCGCGCGATTGAACATGACATAAACGATACTAGACAGTTTAATGGAAGTGTCTCAATTTTTAGCTCTCTGCTTAAAAATTTTACTTTGTAGTTCCCGGATTACATTGCAGATTTACTTAAAAGAATCCAGGTGTTATTAATTCTCCAAGTTTCTCCATCGTATCGCACTTTGAAGTGAAGCATATCGAAGGACCGAGAGCGAAGGTGCTCTCGCGCATTTCGTTTCTCATAAGCAAAATGCATTTGTCACTGTTGCGCCAAACAGATCATTACGCGCTCCTTGATACTTTTCGCAGTGACTAATCGCCGATCGTCTGAGGCGTGTCCGCTCCAGGCCTCGTTAACTTTTCACAACATGTACCTGCGTAATCTATCCCTCCCTCGCGCTTGATCCGATAAGCAATAAACGTCGAAGGCGCCCTGCAATGTCAGCCTCGCCGTGCACTCTCACATTTGTTGTTCGTAAACTGGCGTATGCATTGATCGCACGGGCATTTTATCAATGTCCGCAAAGGAAGATTAAGAGGCGTGGTTTTTCGTACAGATTCCTAGTGAGAACCGTCGTGTGAGAGAAGCGGAATTCTCTCTGAGTATCCGTTCAGTTTAATCAGATTGAACCAAATGTTTAATTTGCTTTCTTGAAAAAAAAGAAAATTTTGAAAAAGATTTCGGTGCATCTCTATTTATTTAACATTTTTTGAAAAATAGTAGAAAACTTGATATCGTTATTAGAGACATCAATTTCTCGATTTCATTAAGTTAATTATATTTCGCTCCAGTGCAACATTCATCTTGCATATTTTAGCAATTTTATTCACATTCCACACGACTTAGTATACGCGCAGCGATGACATATTATCACGAGTAGAGAAGAAGAAATACAATGAAAAGAAATGTTACACAAGAAAAGAAAGTCTGTTAGTCAACAAAAAGTTTGGAATTTGTGCTCGCAAATTCAAGGAGAATCTCTCAAGGAGCGACGAATGCAGAGCGTGGACGGCGAGGAGTACGAAAGACAATAAGAGAAAAGAGCCTTTGCCATGTGACGTCGTCGATCGTATATATCTTCGAGGGAACCTGCGTTCTTCGTCCTTCGTCTTTCTGGTCCTCATACCCCTCCGTCCCCTCGCGCAGTCGGACTCGGGCACAAAAGCGGCGTCTTTTGAGGGAGGGTCCGAAAGAAAAAGAGAGCCGGCGAAACACGGCGTGTAACCGTGTTAACTGCGCTGCTTATGCATTCATATCCTTGTTTCGCGACAACCTGCTGATTGTTTCCACAAAACGCGACAACCCCCTTGTAGCCGAGTGTCCGGGTCCGGTTTTTCGGCGGCTGCGAGGGAGATGCGGCCATAGGTGCCGCTATAGACGCGCGACCCCGCCAAGCAAAAAGGATCAATTTGTATGCGGGTGAACACTCCCTATTTCTGTCGCCATTCTTAACAGTGTCGGCCGTGTAACGTCTGCACGACAATAGTGACGGCGAGATATAAGGGCGCTCGGGAGATGCGTATGTGCGCCGGAAGACAAGCCTGGAGCAGCAGTGTACGAAGTTGCGCGAAGCAGAAGGAAAGAAAGAGAGAAAGTCGAGCAGAGTTTTGAAATTGCATCTGCCTTGTTAAAAAACAACCACATTCCTTTAGAGATGAGGCAAAATTAATAGAAATAGAATATAAAGGATAATTCCTACATCATTCTGATTTCTAAAAATAATTTAGGCGACAGATATGCGTATCTATTAACATTTCTGTCGACTAATTAGTATTTATAGTGTTACATGACACGGATCTGTTAATGATCTCAAATGACGTTTGAGATAGAAAAGATCTAAATCCAAACAATCTACCGGAGTTATATCGCTAACGAGGAAGTGTGGACAGAGTGCGACATGATTTACGGTTGTTTATCCGTGTGTATCTCTCGCCATATCATATATCCAATTTATCATCGCCAATAATCTGAGCAAAAGTGAAATTTAACTCAAGTAACGAAGAGAAGACGAGACGTATATAACTCCAAAGTCAAATATAAGTCTGTTATCTTTCGTAACATACGAATCTCACGAGTGCATATCCACATGACCCTTGCTGCTCTGATGTTTCCTCAAAGTCAGAATTTTTTCAAGGTGTGCACATGTCGCGACGCCTTATCAGCGGAGTGTCTAAACTCCCGATTAAGAGGCGCGATAAGACAAGCAGAGAGTTGCGTTTTCTCCACCGCCCGTGATGGGAAGGGCTGCGACATGCGCGCAAAATAAAATATACAAAATATGCGTAATGCAATTTGATCCAACATAAACAGAGAGAATGATAAATCCAAATGGCATAGTTTGGAAATGTAAAAAAAATGCACCACTAAAAAAATTTATTATTAATTATAAGTAGGTTTTTTTAGTTTTCATATAATTTATTCTATTTATCAGATTTTTATTGAATTTTCATTGAAACACACTTGCGAGATTGTGCAAAAGTATAGCTAAATTTTCTAATAATTCCCAATAAAGAGATATTTGTTTCGTTATGAATATAAAAATAAATATAAACATTGCTAATAGAAAACTTAACTTTCTCGCCAATTAACTTGAAGATGTATCCTGTTAAACTGCTCTATGTAGGACGAATTTAACACGGAAGAACATTTTTAATTTCATTATCGCTGTAGAATTGATCGCTTTCTTTTACCATAATTAATTCAATTGAATCAATTTTAATGTACGAAAAATTCTGAAAAAAAAATTCGCAATATTTTTGATTTGCAGCAAATGATAAATTCAATCCATGGGATTGCATTTTTCGGCGAATGGCGTATAGCGAAGACGATTAAGACTTGCCACGATTTTAGTAGCGCTATAAAGCTAATAATGTTGAAAGCGAGAACATAAAGCGATCTAGAGGAACGTGATGCCAGAAAGAGAGGCGGGTAAAACGAAAGAAAATAGTGGCGACCGTGGCTCGTTAGACACCCGCAGCTTCCTATTGGTTAACTCGCGTGAATTATGTTCGCGGTCCGCTAATAATGTTCGTGACTCCGTGATGGGCTTCCATGGAGTTTCGCGTTTGAAAAAGAGATATCGTGGCCACGACGGATGCGAGAGAACACGCCACGAAATACAGGATCGCCGCTCACGATCATCTCGCAAGCGAGAATCCAGTCGGAGCGTCGAGTCACGGATAACTTCTGCCGAGCCGACCTCCATACTTCGTGCAGCCCCACGGCGTGACTCCCCGGCTAAGTTCGCGTGAAAAGTTTCCGTGATCTTTCCCCTGGACGTATCTGCCGAACAGAATCTTGAGCGATTTCGTGCGAGGCAAGAAGAATGCATGCGATATGAAATATATTCACACCACAGGCTACAAGCGTACTTCCATGGAACGCTATTATATAGAAATATTTTTGGAATATTTTTGGAATCGTTAAATGTAAGATATTATGCGAATACTACGATATGAAGCTCCGTAAAACACAAAGTACTTAATATAATTATTTAATTTTGTCAGATGAGTGCAGCGAGTAATCATTTCACCTGAAATATTGCCGCAACTTGTTGCAAGTGAAAATTTTTGTCTCCAATTCTTTTCGGAATAATCGATTCGTGACTTTTCGGCGTGCACGTCGCTTCTCCGCGCTGCGGTGTATCAGCATAACGAATCGTGTGGGTATTATTTTCCGAGCTGCTCCGGCGAAGAACAAATTGCCGGTGGCAATGTGGGAAGATCAGCGACGCTACGCTGCATATTCTCGAGGTTCTTTCGAAGAGAAGATCGAGTGTGGCTCTATCCTGTAGGTAAGATTGCGCTGCAGGTCTAATCAATGCTTCCAACAGCTGGGCACGTTTCGCATCGTCCGATCCTCGGCGGATCGCAAATTGACGGTTCTGTCGAGGATCGAGCAGCAGGCAAGTGCCCGTCGTGGCCTCGCACCGTGAAGAAGTGTCGTGAGTAAGGCGACTGTGGTAGTCGAAGAGGATAAACCGTCCGAGCGGCATGGAAGTGGAGATCGCGAAGATAAACGTGTCCACTGTGGCATTGTGCCGCTCCGAGGGCCCCGTGTTAAAGTCGCGCCGGATTCTTATCCTCGAGATCAATCCTGGCTGGACGACATGCGCCGCTTTGAAAGTAACGCCGGTACCATTTTTGATAGACCGCGCGAAGGCGTCGATAATAGGCTGAGAAGACGTGCTTTGCATTGGAAACGTAAGCTTTAAGTGTGCAAATTTTAGAGCTCACCACTTATATCAACTAAATGTTCCGGAATGTAACGTGAGTTTCGCAATATGATCGAAATTTTAATTAAAAAATTTCTTATCGGCGAATAGTAAGACGAATAGGATGTAATTGATAAAATAAAAAATTGAAGTATTCTCACGAACTGTGCGATTCGTTTGTCTTGCGTGACATTTCTGTGACAAGATCGTTAGCCCCATCATGCTTCTGTGCATAAAATAAATAATCTCGTCAGTGAGTGCTCAATTAATTTGTATTCGGCAGTAGCGCAAAATCGAACGAGTATTCTTCGCTTATAATGCACATGTTTCATTAAGATTGTAAAATGAATCACCTAAAACATATTCGTATAAATGTTCCTCGTTGCGCTCCATCCAGTAAGTTCAAACAATCTACTCTAACATTTCTTGTGTGATTACTTTGTGCATGTATATCTATATTTTTAAAATATTATTTGTCATAAATAATATTTAAATTTCATGCTGCTTTGAAGCTAACCACTTTTAACTTACTTAATTTCATTTATAAATTTTCTAAACAATAAATTATATAATAAGTAAATAAATGTATATAATATTAAAATACAATATATATAATTACAAGTATGTAAGATATTTTTTATTACGTGATATTTTTCTACTATTTAATATTTAATAATTAATTATTATTATCATTATATAGATGCTGCTTTGCGTTATGGACATCATACAGGTGTAAATTGCGAAAATCGCCGGTTCAAATCTCAATTTTTAGGATCGAATGCATTGTCCGCAGCAAAGAAAAGTCATGGCATTGGTATTAAATATTCGGGACAATTTCGTCAAAACAGTCTGCGGCTTGTTTTCAAAGAAAGCAAAACAATTTGCAAGCAACGTAGCAGAACCAAGTCCAGCGTAACTTCGTTGAAGAAAAAATCATCGTTGAATAAGAAATTGCCACTGGAAAATACAGCGAGAACAGTGTGTCATTATTCTACGTGTCAGAACGTCATATTTAACAGAATTAACAAAGAACACGTGTCTCAAGAAGTTCCGATAATGAACAGTACGAAGAATACAAATCGTCATAACAGTTTCATCGCATCAGTTGAGAAACATCCTCGATCGTACGCAGAACTGATAGCCGATTACAGCAAAATTTTATACAAGGAATCCGCCTTAAGTTCACGAAATGATAGTCTTTATTTCAACAATACAATGCGCATGAGTCCATTCAGTACTTTCTCCACATCATCCTCGGCAAAGAAAATCATAAATATCAGTGAACATAACGGAGTACCGTGTGAAGAGCGAAAAGATGATTCACTTCTTCCCACTACTGCAGCTAAGTTCGACCGCTGCATTCGACGTGATAACGCAAACATTGACGAACGTCGCAATTTTCAACACTGCGACACGCATATCACCGAGGCAATAAATAAAAGCACCAATCAGAATTGCGTTGCAAATGATTTAACGGGCGACGATCAATCTTATATAAGATTAGTTGCCGATTGCAGTAAGTCTATGCGTAACATTCCGTTTTTAAATATTTCGAACGGTGGTTTACTGCCAAAGAGAAACGTATTGGCGAAAAATTCTCTTGAAACCTTCGCCACTCCGACGAGAAAAGCAAGCGGCACGAATACACCAGAGACAATCCCTCTTATCGCTGCAATGCCACTCGAGAAGAATATCAACGAACAGACAACTAATTCAAGGGAGGATTGGTTAGGAGAAATGGAGAACGTGATAAGTGACTTGAAAAGCTTCACTGGCAGAAAAAACGCAAAAACTGCGTCTAAGCCAGAAGAAAATGATATTTTGCAATTCGAGTCCAGTAATTCGCTGAACAGAGCTCACAGACTCACAGAGCTAATCGAAACTTACGAACGAAAGAAAGAAGATACAGTAGATGGAAAGTTGGATGATCAATTTAACAAAGTTCACAAGATGGAAAAACTTAATAAAGATCTGCGAAAGCATAATTATTCGCAATTTAACGACAAGACCTTGAATTCGCCGCGGTATTTCAGTAATGCAACAAACAATGCATCCGTAAGAAAGCATTCGACGCAGGTTCCGGCTGGCGATAGCAATATATTGAAGCAACCTCAGGTTAAACTGCGTATGGTGCCTTCTGAAAAAGAATCTATTGTGTCCATCAACGTGGACTCGGCTTCGACCGGACCGCTGGATCCTCAAAATCCTGCCTCCAAACAGCTCTCCGTCGTCGTCCAATCTGACCGAAAGGGGGATCTACAGTCGACGGAGAATCAGTGGAACATTCCGACACTCCAGAGAAGTAGCAAAAGTGCATCGCAGCGCAGTGACTTCGGTCCGATGCGCATTTCGATTAGCGAGGACTCCGCGCCGATCAAACAGATTGAGTTTTCAATCAACGGCAAACCGGTTTCGGAGCTGAAAAGCATCACCGCAAGGACGGAGAAGTTAGATGTGGTGAGCTCAGTGGACAAAATCGAGATCAGGATACCGTTCGCCAAGGACGAGGCGAACACGTTGAGCAAGTCAAAAGAGAACGACTTATCGAAGGGAACCGATTCGAACGTGGAGCAGATATTGAACGTACAAATATCCGCCAACTTTCAGAATAAATTCGCCAAGAGTAGCACTGAGGAGCCGGCAGAAACAATAAACACGATATCGACATTACCTTCGCAAACTTCCAAGACTCATTATGTGTTTAACAAACCTGCAAAGGCCTATGACGAAACTCTTGACACCAATAACGTGCAACAAAATGAATCTAACAATGCAACTGAAAAACCTATCAACAAGCATAAAATTTCAGATAATATTGGTTTTGAAATTCAACGCAAAACAACGAAGAAAAAAGCAACCGAAGAAGCAAATATTGAAACTGGAAAATTGAAAAAAATGACGAGCACCGTGCGATCTCCGGAGACGAATACGTACGATAAATATGAATCTTCTGATTCTCGCATTCCCTCGAAAATGGTACCTTGGTGGTCCTCCTCCGATTCTTTTAACAAGATAAAGAAAAAGGAGGATGATCGTAAACCACTCACGCCATTATCAAATCAAAATGAAAAAAAAACGACCTCGTCGGATTTGAATAAAAATCTTGTCACGGAATCTTCAATGTTGAAAGAAACGTCAGGCTCAAAAATACCGACAAAGAAAATTCAGTCGACAAACAACGAGATTATTGCAAAAAACAATTCTGACAATTTGACTTCTTGCTCGAATTCTTCAGAGCAATGTATAGAATCTAAACCCAATCTTCGATATTCGTATTTGTTTAGATTAAAACCGAATCGAGAAAATCCCGATATTATTCCTGATTTTATGGAAAATGATATAAAAATTGAAAATAACCAGATATCAATTGTAAAAAATAATGAAAAAGTTTCTGAGATTAAACAAATAAAATCAACTACAGTATCTACATCTGATACAATAAATACGCAAAGCAAACATGATATAGAAGATAAGGCACTTATCTTGTCAAGAAAATTCGAAGCACCAAATAGTGCGCAAGATTTATTATCAAAAAGAAATCAAGAGAAGGAACATAATGATTCGTTAAAGCAGACAAAATCAATCAATGAGATTTTCACTATAAAACCAAAGATACAAAATAATTTAGATGTTATAAAACCAATGAAAAAAGGAAAAGATGATACTTTGATTGATGACGTAAAAATATCATCGACAAAACCATCAGGATTAAATAATGAAATAAAAAAGATTCAAAATTCTCCAAATTTTAGCAATTCCTCGAAATTAGTGCAAGCGTTGGAAAACCAGGAAAAAATTCTTCAAGCAAATTTGAAATCATTATCGAAATCTAATACTGATAAAGCCGATTCTTTGCCAAGTTTAACAATTTCTTCAGAAACGACGCAAAAATCAGAAAAAACGATGGAACACGTTGAAACGCCAATAGAATTAAAGCAAAATAAACCGAACAATTTATCAAATATAAAGAATACTTCAGAAGTGACAATAATTAAAAAATTGGAAAAACTGAACTTGACATCGCCAAAATTAAAAGATAACTCAGCTAAAGAATTTACTTTGCATAAGAAAATAACAGACCAAAATAAATCACCCTTGGAAACCATAAACGAAATACAAACAAAATCGACTTCAAAAGTAAAAAATAATGTAGTAACTAAAGATTCGATAAATAAAAATATAAAAGACATATTAAGCACTGATCAATCTGCAGGTAAATTGAATAAAAAATCCGATGCAAAAATTATAGCAGCAAAGATTATAACGCAAAATCCCAAAAGCAAGAGTTTATTGTCAAAGGATAGCGAAGAAAATCATTTGCGAGAATTAAAGGCAAACAAGGATAGAGGAAGTTTTTCGGGATCAATTGGTTTTTTGAAAAAACCAAATGGTTCAGCTGGTTTTATATCGTCTGATTCGAAGATGCACACGAAATCCAGACAATCGAACGACAACTGCGCTTACGCGGGAAAATTAATTACAAAATCATCGTATTCGAACTCTGATAGGAAGGATGACGCATTATCGAACTCACAGCGAGCTGTATTCAAGATTCCACGAAATTTAAACAACGTTGACGATATGTTAGAACATCACGCACCAAGTGTAATCGGAAACGCTACGCCGTGGACAAATATGGACAGACCAGAGAAAAGCATGCTATATTCCGCATGGTTGCAACGATCTAGAAACGATATTAATAAGGAGAAATTATACTGATTCCATATATTGAGAAATTTTACAGATAGATGTGTTAAAAAAAAAAAATACATTAGTATATTTATATTATGCTAAATTACGCATTCATATTTCATTAACATCAGTCATTGATGTATTGCTAATTCTTGAGAGACTTTTATGACTAATAATCATGAATAAAATTGTTAGATATAATAAAGAGACATGTCAAAGAAACACGTGCGTTATCTATTGTCGTAATCGAATTATTCAGTCGCTTTGGAGAAGCGCTTAGAACAATCGCTAAACATCGATGCGACTTGCGCAAGAGCAAAGGTTCCTTAGACGGTTCTGCGTTTCGTCGGCGGGTCTTGAGAAAGCGCCGGATTGGGTAATTAAAATTCTCATTAAAGCCGTCGGCGGCATCTTGAAACGCGCCGCGGACAATAGGTCCGAAACGAGGCTGTGGGCCGAAGGGGTGGGACCGCGCCGAGGGGGCAGGTGGTGAAAGCACGAACGAAGCCAACTGACCATGAAGAAGGAACCTGCGTCAAACTCTCGTTTACTAATCGAGATATTTTGACTCCTTTAAGCTTATTCCTCATTTGTCCCGATCTTGTTATTGCCGATCATAAAATTCGCACTTTTTTTCACTATGCTAAAAACTTTATCTCAGCATCTGGCGATTCTAAACGTTGGAATTTACGATTCTACTTATGTAGATAAAAAAAGCACGAGATAAAGACAAAAAATTGATCATTTAATGATCTTTATAGTGTCAAAATTTTAATATATAATTTTTTAAAAATCTAACAAAATAGATACAATAAGAAAAATGTTCATCTTCTCACTTTACTGTAATGAAAGAAATTGATCTTTTGCATAATGAGCCAGCTAGCACTATTCAGAAGTTCATTCTTAAATGGACTATCATCTTTCTTCAACGTTCTAGCAAACGCTTGAAGCAACACGTACGTACGAACTCGATCCTTCGGGTCGAGCTATCGGTGTGGCACGATACCCGTCATTATGCCAATTCGCAACGGGCAGCAATTTGGGGCCTCCGACGTGAAGGCCTTCGACTTCGTTGAAGATGGTGCCTCATCATCGAAGGGCGCCGTGGTTCGTGCCACGTCCCGTGCGCGCGAGCGAGAAACCCATCATTACATACACGTTTACCGCGAGCGTAGCCCCGTTCTGGCAGCTCGCCAGTCATTCGGAGTAATGCATCCCGACAGTCAGGGTCAAGCGGAGCTTTATCGACAGCTGTACATCGAATATATTTCGTTGCAGTTGTGCAGTAATCAGTGGATCACGATGTTATTTTTCTTTAATTGCAGTTCCAGTAACTTTAATAACCCCATTGTGCTAATAGCGCGTATTACAATTCGCAAAATTTTCTCCCTTTATCATAATTAAAACTGTATCTAATTTTATAATAATTGGCTCAACGCAGAAGTAATATTATGATCGATAATTGAAATTGCCGAATTTTTATATCCTTGAGATAATAATGTGGCTGTCACGATATGTAACACGCGGTATCCTTCAGGACTCAAGGCTGCGTCAGCGTACGTTTTCTCGGCGCTCTCTCTCTCTCTTCAACAAAAATGTTTACTGTTGAAACTGCAGCATAAAAAAATCATTTTTACCCTAAAATATTTTCTCTATTCATATTCGTTATAAAAATTCGCGTTCGAATAGTTTCACGAGTAAAGATCAATAGAGATACACTCGCGATCGTCGATAAGACTCGCAATTATAGGATAACAATCCTTCGCCGATAAAGTATAGCATTCTCCTGCTAATTTATCGCGCTCTTGGATCTAAATAAAAAAAGAAAAGTGTTGGTGTAAAGTATTATCGTGTTGCGCGAGACTCGCGTGCGCGCGAATCCTGGCCGACGATAAGGCCGTTAATTATTGAGAGCGACGAGGAGCGCATCCTTCATATAGTCAGGAATGCAGATGAGTCTTTTTTTCTCGCTACTCGGCATTCATCTCGAGATCTCGGCGGTTACTTCAACCCGCCATTCTGCCTTCGCTTTCCTCCGCGCGGCAACGAAAGTCGATCTGACCCCACGAGAGTCCGGTTCAACCCTGCCCTCCTCCTTTTCCTATATTCCTCTCCCCCTCATCCCTGTCCTAGCTGCTGCTGCCGCGCCGGGTCTCGGGTTTGATTTATCACGCCGTTGGCGGCAACCTCTTATAAATGTCCAGGAACAACCTTTCTGCTACGTCCATCGTTCATCCCGCTGGAGCGCGGGAGATTCCTTGGAGTCCCGCTGACTTTTCCTCAATGTCCTTGAAACGAACGTCAGGTAGAAACATTTCGAGAATTCTTCGCTCCTACGCGATGATATCTCGAGAAATCTTGATCCCCGAGGATTTGCAATATATATTGTCGCGCTTTAATAATTTTGCGAATATAATAATAATAGAAAATTATTAAACAACGAAGAGTGCGAAGTTCAAACAATTTCTGTGGGCAAAATGTACCAATTTTGCTGATGGTGCATTTGTACGTGAGCTATGTAAACTCTGAACTGCAAGGGCGACGAAATCCCCGCCGCTTATTTCGCGACTACAATTCTGCTTTATTTGTTTTAATTATGCAATGCGTGCTACATCAATTTCATTCGTTGCGCATCAGACGATTCTACGTTATGTATCTTTTGACGCTGCCTTCCACGAGCGATATCAATTATCTTCAAGGTAAATTGCGCGCGGCAAAAAACTTTTTACGTTGTTGCTTACCAAGAAACCGTGATGCTTTGTAATAAATGACTGGATGACTATTTGCGTGTCCTTTAATAAATTATTTATAAAATGGTCTTCGGCTATTGCGCAAAGAATCTTTTCACATTAATTGTCTTTTCTTTTGTTCATAACCAAATAATAACAATAGATGAGAGTGTCTTTATCAATGTCTAACAGAGTTCGGAAATATTTTCAATAGTCTTCATTTGAACTTTTCCCTAAATCGCAATAAATACACACGATACTTGCAAACGTCGGCTGGGCATAACAGCATGTATGGACGACCGATTACACGTGATCTTTGTGAGCGTCTTACTTAATGGGGGATTATAATCTCAGCGAGATTTCTCCATATAGTTGGAGCCTTCGATCTTTTTTATCTCCTCTTTGACCGTCCTCCACTTTGCTTGATGTAATCCGCCTTTTTTCCGCTCACGTATGGGGATTAATTATTTTTCTTCATATAAGGACGAGGTTCACGGTCATATTCGTCGAGCCACCCCGACGTCTATATAATTTCTTTGGAGTTCTTTATGAAAGGCGAAGCAAGAGAAAAAAAGAATAAAAGATATAAATTTTCTTCAGACTTTGATACTAAATTTATATTTTTTATTACACGTGCTGTATAAAAAATATATTGTCCGAAAAAGATTACGACGTACAATATATGCGATAATAATGATACTCTTTTATTGCTTGTTAAATAATTTTTAACTTTCTATTTACTGCGATAAATTATAAGAAAATTGTAAATATAAGTCACGCAAATGTTAGAAATCTTTAAAAACAAATTTTAAGGACTTGAGAAGATAGCAAGTAGCGATAAAAGCATTAGAAAATAAATCATACAGCTACATTGGTTAGTTTTGGCTTAATCCGAATCCTGGTTCAAGTGTTATTTTGTGTATTTAGCTATCATAAGCTTTTATTCGGTTTCCATATGCGCCTCGGCGGAATGATCGAGTGCTTTTTAATCCCCTAATGACGGAGACAAAGCTCGGGAGAGAGAGACATTGAGGGGAGGCAGAAAAAGCCGTATTCAGATAAGGTCGCGAAATTGAGCCGCACCGAGCGAGCTAATCCGCTTACGACGATGCCACGGGCGAGAAAGCGAGAAATACGTTCGTGACGCAGTGATGTAGCAAAATTGCAAAAAGTCTTTAAGTCGCGAAGTTATAGAAATATCGAAGATCGCGCAACGCGCACTTCGCGAGCAAGCTTACGTCTAATGGAGTTAAACGAAACGACGTGCCGCGCTGAACGAACGTAAAAGAGAATTTGTTGCACGTCGCATAAATTTTACGAGAGACGTGTAAGTAGCTGCGGAATTTTTTCCGTTCGACGATTACGGCTTACGAGCTCGAAATCAGCTATAAACTCGGTATAAAAGTGTGAGTTTCTCTCGCTTCTGAACAACAATTTCCAGAATGGAGGTTCTTGGAGAAAAAAGAAAAAAAACTCAACAATGCGGAAAGAATGACACATCTTTTACTCGTCTCTTCTCTCTTCCACTTTAGCAAGATCTTGCCGATACATTAGTATAATTCGTCTGGTTCACCGCGAGATAATTGGATAATTGCTCTTGTGAATCCCGCCGTGTCCCGGTCTGTTCCGTTCTGTTTACCGCTTATACGTCGCGTCCTACGACGCGTTCACCGCAAGACTGACGGCGTTCGCCGTCGACGCTCGCGAAATGGTTTACGCGCAGCAGCAGCGATAAACTCCGACATGCTGCAATGCGTCTGCGATCAGCAGTTAATAAGATACATTAGTTCCTAATGCGAGTATTTCAGAAATATTCTCCTTATCTGCATACGGAAAATCCTACTTGTTTGGAGCCGTTAAATATATAAGATATATTTTTCAAAGGATTAGCTCTACTGAAATATAATATGTAATCGAAACGGAATATTAAATAACACAAGAATATTAAAATTTTATGAGGTGACTTTTTGGCTCTTATTGTATACGTTATATATTAATGATTATACCATGCCATGTATATTAAATTTTTGAATAATATATTATGTATTGTATCAGTAATTGTTTGATTCTGCGCACACGTGATTTATTTATTCCTAAAAAAGCGGCTCTTCGAGCTCTTTAAACAAGTCTGTACGTATATTGCATTTATTTATCTCTCCTTCCTTCTTTTTTTCTCTCCATCTCTTTCTTTTTAAGTAGGCAATGATGCAGCGTAAAAAAATGCAATGATCGCAATTGCGCAATTTTCTCGGGTTAATTGATGATTTGGCATGCTCGGCGGGCTTTATCAAAAGGATCCATACAAGGATAGCGATCCTGCAGCGATCGCGGTCATCCCGAATAAAGGCCCTCGATCTGATTAACCGAAAACGGCGGGACTGATTCTTCACGCGGAAGCGGTTTTCAATAGCGGTACGACTTCCGCCGAAAATGGCGTGTATAGGGCAAAGAGAGATCTTTTTCTTATTTCACATCGCTCAGTTATAGTAACTACTTCTGACCGCTTCCTGATTTATGCGCCTTTGCACCTCGCTTGCGAAATCGATTATCGGAACGCAATGTAACGTTCTCGGATGAGTCGTTTGCAATTTCAACGACATAAGAATAAAAAAAAAAAGAATAATAAAAAACTTTTAATTTATCCGATTTAAATTAGACACAACATTTCCAAATGTCAAAAGAATATGCGTTCAAATAATTGTTCCCTCTCTGAAAATTAAAGTTCCGAAAAATATTCATCGGCAAAAATAATCCATAATATAATAAATAAATAAATCAATATAATAAGTAATAATCGTATTATTTGAGACCTCTCGGAGTATAACACTAATATGACTGTGATGCACGTTTACGCCGAACGCTATTTACA